>NC_092334.1:367425576-367734230 GCF_046630445.1 Rutidosis leptorrhynchoides | reverse complement strand
TTGTTATATACAATTAAATATTGACCGAATAGTAATTTTTAGTCAACAATGTACGCTTAAATAAATAATATATTATTAATTTATATAATTTGACATAATTTAACTAAGTATATAAACTTTGTATCACTTTTATTATTTAGTTAATGTATTATATATTTAACTATATAATAAATCCAATTATATATAAATGTAATAATATTTACAAACTTACTAAAACTATAGTTTAATAATTAAAATCATAATTATTATTAAAAATACAAAATACCGAATTATTTATTATTTTTATACAAAATTTGTATTTATTATTTAAATAAAACAAAAATAAAAAAAATAAAAAATAAAATATTATTGTCAAATATTCTTGGAAAAGCATTAAATCAATTTGTTTATTTATATAAAAAAAATCCTTAAAATAAATGAAAAAAAATAAATAAATAAATAAATAAATTACTTTTTAATTAAAAATTGTAATGGAAAAACTACTTTTATTATTTTATTTTGTGCATTATCCCATGACCTAACATTTAATATTTTTTAATTTTAAAATCCCATTAAGAATTAAAATATTTCTTTTTATTTTAATTATTTTATTCTTTTTACCTAATTTTTTCAAGTATAAATACCCCTCATTTCTCATTCAAACTCACACCAAAATTTCTCTCATTCTCTCTTTGAAGAATTACTACTAGTAAGTATTCTTTTCTTACTTTTTAATTTTTTTACTTTTTACTTTTTACTTTTTTCTTTTTACTTCGGTTATTATTTTTACCGAAACATGTAAATAATGTTATAAATTATATGCAATTAAAAATAAAATAAATAACATGTATACACTATTACTATTACTAGCACCTATAACCTACTGCTTATATCGTAATATAAAAACATTTTGGGATATGTATTAGAGATGTATAGATCTTCGAACTTTCTTGACGAATGGTTTCTATGAGATTCTAGGCAGAGGGTTTGGATTTCCGATTTAAAGGGTCCTATGGCTCAAGCCCCTAGATCTAAATTAGCCATTCGAAGGGAAAGGGGTTATTGGAAGCTTATCTAATACGACAAGTATCCTAAAATGGAAAACACTGATAAAAGTAGAAACTCTCAAGTCATAGAAACTTAGTAAAATAAGAAACTTTCTAAAAATGGAAACTTTATAAAAATAGTAACTTACTAGGAATAGAAACTTAGTAAAACAAACTATACTTAAACACATACTTAAACTTAAACATGGGCAAAACACTTAACTACTCTTAAATGTCAATTGGTTGATTTTCCTGCTCACTCGTTCAACTCTTTATTCCGAGGAATAACTCTCTCTCTACTTACTAAGGTGAATTCATAGCCCCTCTTTATTTCTAGCAAACTTACTTACTTTTGGGGTGAGACACATGCTGTTTTTACTTTTTACAACTTAGACACAAGTACCAAACTACTAAACTATGATATGTTGGGCTATGACCAGCAAGTCCCCAACCGACAAGTATGAACGATAACTTGTCATGGGGCAAACTTGAAAGTCTAGTCTAAATATCAGTACCAACTGTTAAAACTATGCTATACCCGGCTATGTCCGACTAAGTCCCTACTGTGATATTTTTAATTGCTGCGGCATTCTTAATTATTGGGGATAGGCCTATCGGGAGTAACGTCGCCGATACATTTGACCAAGTCATTGTATTACTTAATAATGAAATTAAACCGACAAGGACAGACACAACTTGTCATGGGGCAAACTTGAACGTTTAGTCTAAATATCACGCATTGGCATAACTTTTTGATCCTGCGGGAAATCAACTTGACTGGATCTTGCGAGATCTACTTTACAAACTAAATCTTGTGGTCTAAAACAATGACAAACTTTTTGTTAAACCTATGAACTTCACTCAACCTTTTTGGTTGACACTTTAGCATGTTTTGTCTCAGGTGCTGTTTGATTCAAGCTCTTATACTTACTGCTTATGTGATGCTACTTGGACATAGGATCAAGAGATATCGCATTTATTACTTCTGCATGTGAACATTTACGATATTGTTATTCCTGTCATTGTAACGATATTTTATTTTCCGCTGCGTACTCATTAAAGTTAAATTCATCATTTAGTATTGTTCTCATTTATTATAATATGTTGTTATGTTTTGATATTAGTGACGTTCCTTCCAGACCCTATTGGGAGGACGTTACAGATTGGTATCAGAGCATAACCAGGCTGTTATAGAGAACCAGGATTGCATTTTTATGTGTGCCTTACTTGTTAGCTAGGGTGCCTTAGCAATCTTGGAAACTATAACCTTTCCTGCCTTAGAATTAAAGAACTTAGGATTGCCCCATAATCTTAACGATTATGCTTAAAGATTCTAATCAAAATATCCTTCCTAATGTTAGGATGTCTAATTATCATCAAACGACCAAAATGAATCTTTTCAAGCCAACCGAAAAAGATACTGAAAGGTCTTCCACAGAAAGACCAGTCCAAAGTTCACCTTATGACTTTGGTGGTCCTCCCTCACCAAATTATAGCCCAAATACTACTCTAAAGTTACATGGGTCTCCTGAATACTATCCAACCCCAAGGAATAAAGACAAGAGGAAATGTCTTGAAGAAACTGGGTCATCAAAGAAAAGATCCCGATCTCCTTCCTACGATGAAGTTGATGCCAAGTACGAGCTCATGAATCTGCGAAAAACTACCGATGACCTTATTTGCCATATTGCAAGGATCGATGCTCAAATGAAGGAAAAAGACCTAGCGATCAAGAAGCTCATGGAGGAAAATGCTGAGCTAAAGAAAGAGATTATATACATACATTTGTTTTATCCCATGACCGATGTGGACTTTGGTTTGCACCCTTACAAGAAATGCCCGATGGGGGAAGCAATATCTCTCCTACCTAAGAGAAGATGTTGACTTTAGATTGAAGATGGAGGAAAACCGCGTGAATAATCAACTTTCTATGAGGGACCGCAAGTACCATGTAATAAACAATGATGTTTCCAATCTTTATGATAACATGGAGTATCTTTATGAGGAACAAAAGGAGAAGAATGACAAGTTTGAGAAGTTTATGAAGGAGGTTGAGGACGAGAAGAAGAAATATGAAGACTACTTCAATCTTAATATTTCCTAGTTATTTTCTATCTATGCAAAGGCTAGGCCTTAAACTATTTCTATCCCCGAATCGTGTAATAAGAAGGCTTGTTTAAAGCCTTGTTCTTAATAAAATAAAGTGTTTCGTTTATATCATATTCATCTTTATTCCACTTAATTTTTTTTTCAAACTTATGACCTATCAAGTTTATCAAACTTCTATATGTTATTGAAGATAACGGTTCGTCCACAAGCTCCTGCTACTACTTCAAACACTCACGTATCTTATGCCTTTATGCATCGGTTTGCGAACCGGAAAATATTATTGGGTTATCACAGTATACGAATTGAAATTCTTTAATCAATATCTGGTTACAAATCTCAACACGTCATACCACCATTATTACATAAATGGATGACACATCATATCTTATCATATATTATCATGTCTATAAACTTTGTCTACCACTTATCCTAAATTTCCTCCGTAAATTACGGAAATCTTTTTGCTATAAATACGTATTCAAGGAGACGAATATATCATTCGGTATTCAATACCCATTTCATATCAAACCCTATTCCAAAAATATAATATGAATTTCTCAAACTCTTCAAGCTCCCACGGCAGCGTAACCGGAACAAACGAACCAATCAGCCATCATCTATTCTGGATGAATTGGGGATGGGTTCGTAGCCGACTCAATCAATGGAGACAAGAAGAAGGTGATCCCTTCCACCAACCGAATTCACCTCTTGGCGAAGAACCTGAAGCGCTTACCGGCGAACCAATCCGAAACACCATTTTCTCTCTTCTTTCCAGGGTATCCCGTCACGAATATATAATATCGAAGATTCTAGATCTTATTCACCCCCTTGTTCCAACCACCAATCATCCCAGAATAATAGAAGAAGTCAACGAGCTTCGCGCTCGAGTAGTGGCTCTGGAAAATCTGGTGCGAAACCTACGAGCAGCAGCAGCAGCACCAGCAGCATAACCAGCATCACCACCAGTACCATCAGTCCCATCAACATCACCACTAACAGCATCAGCTTCATCAACAACAACATTCGCATCCCCCGCCTCAATAACACACTCAGTACCTCAAACATCAACATGATACGCCCCATAGATACCAAGGAATATTAGCAATAAAGAGTTAAGATGTATTGACTCATTCTTCGTGAAGAATTATATATGTATACCTTATATATATATATATATATATATATATATATATATATATATATATATATATATATATATATATATATATATATATATATATATATATATATATATATATATATATATATATATATATATATATATGATTTGGAACAATAATAAATCTTGTCGTACTAAGCAATTACGTGAGAATCTCAACTAGTATGTACTACTTGGTTAATTCATATCACTAATATGCTATGATGTACACCCTTCGCTAATGACTTAACAATTGTTAATCACTGCTTCAGTACAATAAACTCCATTTCATAATAAATCAAGTATAATGATGAATGTATTGATTCATAACTTCATTAGCGAAATATTTCGCAACAATTATGAAATCTCTAAGATTTTGGAGATTATTTACTCTCGTTCCAAACCGCAAATCAAATGAGTTTAATATATAATAACTCATTAAATCCATGATTATATCTGAAGAATACATATATGAACGTATATCTTCATAAAGATTGTAAAAACTGTTAATTGTGAAAATATTTTAACAGGTAGGTAATACCCGAGAAATATTTACATCTCACATAAATACACTGTACATTCTTCAATTTCGATTCATAAATCATTAATTATACTCACTGCCTTCACTGTGATACACAATCATTTTCATACAAATTTAATTACACATTCTGAAATTAACATACCAGAATTCAAGTAAAGCTTTAGCAGGTGTTATCTTCCTAAAGATCACTACATTCATGAATTATATTCATTCGTATTCTATGATGAATTATCACATCAAACCACAGAAATTATCATCAACAACGCCTATTCGTTAACCATTAGATCCGTTGACGATTACAATCAGCATTTAATCATCTAAAAAATAAAATTTCTTGAAACCATCTCGGATTGATAACCAATGATTCAGATATGGTAGCATTAAATGCAGAGGAAACAAAAGAATTTTCCTCGTCATTGGAACTAAGAAATTCTGAGATATCACTGTATCTTTCGTTATAAATATCCTCTATATTTCTGAAGATATCTTTATAACGATTCTTGTCAGCAATTAATTATCTCTTTGCGATATCTTTATCACATCATAAAGGAAACTGTTTTAGTTTCTATATTCTGTAAAGTTCAAGTTTAAATTATGAATGATTTGAAGTAGTTTTGGGAATTGAAGCATGAGTTAGTATAATATAATGACGTCAGGCCAACGTGATTATATTACAGTAAGCCATGCTAAATTTTTAATGGAAGATGATGATTCATAGACTTTATAATCATCATTTACCATGTTACACGACTCTTATCTATTTAAACTCTAAACATATCAAGAAAATATTTTTCTTGATAATTCGGTCTTTTTCGGATATTCTGGTAATATGACAAATCAAATCGTGCTATTACCTTTCCTTCTGCTTTGAATATCATGATCATTCGAAACTTCATACCTACGAATTCTGGACCGTTACTTGCTTTACAAAAGCATGAAGCTTCGACATATAAGGGAAAATATAAATCCAGATAACAACACTGAAATTACAAACCGTGTATATCAATGCGTATAGCAATATAAAGACACGGGAAAACTAAAAACACAATAAATCCTAGAGCATAGTAGAAGTAAACAGACTCCTCTGGTGGGAGTTGGAAAAGAAGGATGATTGTGGCGATAACCAATATAATGTCAAAGACAAGAACTAGATTGAGCATATTAACAAAACTTTTGGAAGTATGAATTGAGAAAGAAAGTATATAAGTGGTGAAGATAATGAAATGGAAGAAGCTAATTTATAGCAAAAATTCCAAACACAGCAATCGAGGCAATTCACCGCATTTAATTAAAGAAAATCCTAATTTCCGTAATTACCGGAAAATCAAATCTTATAAAGATTTCGAAGATTTCTTTAATTCCTTGAAATCCGGAAATCAATCGTAACTACGTCAAAAGTTAAGGCGAACATTTAATTTTCTCATTTACTCTTTTACGATAGCTTCATTTATACTCTTTCTATAATCGAATTACTTTATCCATATTATTTAATGTCGATAAAACTCTAATTCATCATTCTTGTTATAAAGAATGACGATCTCTATCAAATTTCATGACTATGATTTTCATGAACTCCTCTCTGTTTTGTCTGCCTAATATTGCAGCATAAACGCTCAAGATTTTAAATGAGCTCAATATTATTCATAACACATTTCATGTATCCAATTTACTGAAATGACTTGCATAACATCATCATTTTGAATGATCTCTGCATTAATGATAAAATGCACTTCGTAGAAGAACCTATAGAGATTATGGTTTGTATGACTTAAACGCTTGAAACAAAACAATATTCTATCCTTTGGAAAACACGCAAGGCCCTGAACATACCTGGGAACGTGAAGACCAAATGAAACAGAAATATCCCCATCTCTTCTCAACCGCTGATGCATCCGAGAAGTCTACCTAAAACTTCGGGACGAAGTTTTTATTAACGGGGAGGTACTGTAACAACCCTCACTTTTCGACTTCTAAATTACTGAATTAACCCTAGGGTTATATGTCTGACTATATGTATTAAGGGTTGTTATATACAATTAAATATTGACCGAATAGTAATTTTTAGTCAACAATGTACGCTTAAATAAATAATATATTATTAATTTATATAATTTGACATAATTTAACTAAGTATATAAACTATGTATCACTTTTATTATTTAGTTAATGTATTATATATTTAACTATATAATAAATTAAATTATATATAAATGTAATAATATTTACAAACTTACTAAAACTATAGTTTAATAATTAAAATCATAATTATTATTAAAAATACAAAATACCGAATTATTTATTATTTTTATACAAAATTTGTATTTATTAATTAAATAAAAAAAAATAAAAAAATAAAAAATAAAATATTATTGTCAAATATTCTTGGAAAAGCATTAAATCAATTTGTTTATTTATATAAAAAAATCCTTAAAATAAATGAAAAATAAATAAATAAATAAATAAATAAATTACTTTTTAATTAAAAATTGTAATGGAAAAACTACTTTTATTATTTTATTTTGTGCATTATCCCATGACCTAACATTTAATATTTTTTAATTTTAAAATCCTATTAAGAATTAAAATATTTCTTTTTATTTTAATTATTTTATTCTTTTTACCTAATTTTTTCAAGTATAAATACCCCTCATTTCTCATTCAAACTCACACCAAAATTTCTCTCATTCTCTCTTTGAAGAATTACTACTAGTAAGTATTCTTTTCTTACTTTTTATTTTTTTTACTTTTTACTTTTTACTTTTTACTTTTTACTTCGGTTATTATTTTTACCGAAACATGTAAATAATGTTATATATTATATGAAATTAAAAATAAAATAAATAACATGTATACACTATTACTATTACTAGCACCTATAACCTACTACTTATATTGTAACATAAAAACATTTTGGGATATGTATTAGAGATGTATAGATCTTCGAACTTTCTTGACGAATGGTTTCTATGAGATTCTAGGCAGAGGGTTTGGATTTCCAATTTAAAGGGTCCTATGGCTCAAGCCCCTAGATCTAAATTAGCCATTCGAAGGGAAAGGGGTGATTGGAAGCTTATCTAATACGACAAGTATCCTAAAATGAAAAACACTGATAAAAGTAGAAACTCTCTAGTCATAGAAACTTAGTAAAATAAGAAACTTTCTAAAAATGGAAACTTTATAAAAATAGTAACTTAATAGGAATAGAAACTTAGTAAAACAAACTCTACTTAAACACATACTTAAACTTAAACATGGGCAAAACACTTAACTACTCTTAAATGTCAATAGGTTGATTTTCCTGCTCACTCGTTCAACTCTTTATTTTGAGGAATAACTCTCTCTCTACTTACTAAGGTGAATTCATAGCCCCTCTTTATTTCTAGCAAACTTACTTACTTTTCGGGTGAGACACATGCTGTTTTTACTTTTTACAACTTAGACACAAGTACCAATCTACTAAACTATGATATGTTGGGCTATGACCAGCAAGTCCCCAACCGACAAGTATGAACGATAACTTGTCACGGAGCAAACTTGAAAGTCTAGTCTAAATATCAGTACCAACTGTTAAAACTATGCTATACCCGGCTATGTCCGACTAAGTCCCTACTGTGATATTTTTAATTGCTGCGGCATTCTTAATTATTGGGGATAGGCCTATCGGGAGTAACGTCCCCGATACATTTGACCAAGTCATTGTATTACTTAATAATGAAATTAAACCGACAAGGACAGACACAACTTGTCATGGGGCAAACTTGAACGTTTAGTGTAAATATCACGCATTGGCATAACTTTTTGATCCTGCGGGATATCAACTTGACTGGATCTTGCGAGATCTACTTTACAAACTAAATCTTGTGGTCTAAAACAACGACAAACTTTTTGTTAAACCTATGAACTTCACTCAACCTTTTTGGTTGACACTTTAGCATGTTTTGTCTCAGGTGCTGTTTGATTCAAGCTCTTATACTTACTGCTTATGTGATGCTACTTGGACATAGGATCAAGAGATATCGCATTTATTACTTCTGCATGTGAACATTTACGATATTGTTATTCCTGTCATTGTAACGATATTTCATTTTCCGCTGCGTACTCATTAAAGTTAAATTCATCATTTAGTATTGTTCTCATTTATTATAATATGTTGTTATGTTTTGATATTAGTGACGTTCCTTCCAGACCCTATTGGGAGGACGTTACATTTTGGTATTATATATACATATGTAAATTATGTATTGAAGAGTACCAATCTAAATTTTATAATCTATTTCATATCAAAAACCATCTCTCTAATTATACAAGATGGATCCCGTATCTAGTTCAAATTCCTTAAACTTCGACAGCTATTCCGATATGGATATTCACCTGAATTCCGAAGACAGTGTAACCGGAATGGATCAACCAATTAGCCATCATCTATTCTGGATGAATTAGGGATGGGTTCGTAGTCTACTTAATTATTGGAGACAAGAAGAAGGTGATCCATTCCATCCACCACATTGCCCTCTTGGCGAAGAACCTGAAGCACTTACCGGCGAACCTGTTCGTAATACTATTTTTTCTCTCATCTCCAGAATATCTCGTCATGATCATATACTCTCTCAAATTCTGGATCTTATTCATCCGCTCGTCCGAACCGCCAATCATCCCGGTGTAGTAGAAGAAGTCAACGAGCTTCACGCTCGGGTAGTAGCTTTGGAGAATATAGTGCAAAGGTTACAAGCACCAGCAGCATCACCGGCATCAACAGTACCACCGACAACAACACCAACAGTACCATTACGACCACCAACAACATCCGCATCGCAAACCTCAACTTCACAATCTGTTCCACGAGCATCAACGTCATACGCACCGTAGTTACCAAGAAATACCAGCAACAATAACCGATGAAGTATTAACTCATTTCCCCGGAAGAAATTTTATGTATATTTAATATATATGAATTTTTAAATCAAAATAAATCTTTTCGTATTAAGCTATTACGTGTGAATCTTAACTGGTAGGTACTACTCGGTTAGTTCATATTACTAATATGCAATGATGTACATCCTTCCTTAACAACTTAACCATTGTTAACTATAATATCTGTTTCAACTTAATGAATCCCATTTCATAATAAACCAAGTGTATTATTCAATTACATAATTGATTATACATTTTCATTTTCGATATACTCGAAACTTTCCAGAAAACATCATATGTGCCTTGCAAAGTTCGCAAGAATTCCACAAGCATCAACATCCTTCACCGAGGAATATCAATAAGAATAAATAATGAAGTATTGATTTCATTAGTGAAATACTCCGCGAAGATTATGTAATCTCTAATGTTTTAGAGATTATTCATCCAAGCCAAAAATCAAATGAGCTTAATATGATACTAACTCATTAAATATGTATTACATCTGAAGAAAATATACATACATATATTTTCATAAAGACAGTAATAAAAAAAATTCTTTTGTACAAAGTATTAATTGTGAAATCTTTAACGGGTAGGTAATACCCGGGAAATATTTAAGTTCGCAATTAATATGTTACACTGTACATTCTTCAATTTTGATTCAAAAATCATTAACTATACTCATTATCTTCACAACGATATACAATCATTTTCATACAAATTCAATTACATATTCTGATATTGATGGATCAGAATCCAAGTCATAACTCTGAACCCGTGACATCATTCTTAGATCTCTACATCTTTCAAAGCTATACTTTGACTTCAAAACTGTGCAAGATCCTTTAATGTTGTTAATACCGAAAATAATCTTGCAATTCTTTTCAAGATATCAATTTTCATCAAACCTCCAACCAGTCAACTTCGACTTTTCAGATTAACTTTATTGTAACCTTGACATATACGTTCTTGTTACAAGGGAACCTTTCATGTCCCACCACATTAGCAGTAAATTTACCAGCAACTTCATTAATCTGTGACCTAAGTTTCTTCGAAAAATCACAATAATTATTCATTGAAACTCTATCAAGTACTCATATACAACTAGTAACAACAATTGCCATACCAACCACCGGGAATTAGCAATCAGTATTTTGAATCTCGCAGCATTTTCTACGACAACAGTTATATATAGATAACATCTATCTTCTAGACCTACAGATTTCGAATGTGAATTTTCTGAAAAACACCTTAAACTACGAACTAGTTCTTGAAATCTTGAAAAATGCTGATGAAGCAGCAAAAGCTGTAAACGACCTTAACAGTAAAAAGTTTGATGATAAAGAATAGTATGGTGGTAAAGCTGAGAAAAAGAGAAGGTTTGGAACTGAAAAACAGATTGAGTAAAGTATGAAAGAGGCTGTGGATAAATCACAAAGACTGAATCTGCCTTCAAAGAATCCAAATGATTCAGTGACTGCTGAAACCATTAGTAAGAATCTTACTTCTTATTCTAAACCTTCACAGACAGATTTTCCGCATCATCCTCTGATATTAGAAATTCTAAGATATCATCGTATCTTTCATTATAAATATCCTCGATATTTCTGGAGATATCTTCATACCTATTCTTATCGGAAATCATTCATCTCTTCGCACTATCTGTGTTACATCATAAAAGAAACTATTTTAGTTTCTAAAATCTGAAAAATTCGAAAAATGGATGTTTTGAAGTAATGTTGGGAACTGAAGCATGAGTTAGTATAATATAATGATACTTGATCAACGTGATTATATTACAGTAAGTCATGCTGAGTTTCTAATGGAACATGATAAAGGTTCACAGATCACACCCTCATCATGAACCATGTTACATAACTCTTTCATTCTATTTAATCTCTAAATATATCAAGAAAATACTTTTCTTGATGATTCGGTCTTTTCCAGATATTCTGGTAATTTGACAAATTAAGATCGTGTCATTACAATTTCTTTCTTAGAACATTAACTATGTTCATTCCGAAATGTATCACTACGAATTCTGGACCATTATTCGCTTGACTTAAAGTCGGGAAGAGAAATCGAAAGCATGAAGTTCCGAAATATAATGGAGAACATAAAGCCCGATAACAACCCCGAAATTACAAACAGTGTATATCAATGCGTATAGCAATATAAAGACACGGGAGAATGAAAAACACTATAACCACAAGGTAATAGTAGAAGAAAATAACTTTCTCTGGTGGCAGATGAAAAAGAAGAATGAAGGATACGATAGCCAGGAAAATATCAAGAATCAGAACTGGATTAATCATTTTCACAATCTATTGCGATGTATGAAATAAGAAAGAAGATTATAGGAGTGGTGAAAATAAATGAAACGGAAGAGGTCAATTTATAGCGAAATATCAGACATAGCAATCGAGGCAGATTACGCATTTAATCAAAGAAAATCCTAATTTACGCAAATTCCGAAGAATCAAATCTTATTTAGATTATGAAGATTTTCTATTCCTTAAATTCCAAAAATCAATCGTAACTACGTCAAAAGCTAAGATGAATCTCTATTCTTTCATTTCACTCTTTTATGATAACTTCTCTCATACGCTTCGAGAAATCGGATTGTTTTATCCATATAATTCAACGGTGATAAAATTCTATTTATCAACTCATATTCGTCATGAAAACATTTCTATTGTTAGCCATGACGACCTCACTTAAATTTCGGGACGAAATTTCTTTAACGGGTAGGTACTGTGATGACCCGGAAATTTCTGACCAAATTTAAACTTTATCTTTAAATGATTTAATGTTTTCGACACGATAAGCAAAGTCTGTAAAACCGAATCTCAAAATTTTTGAACTATTCAAGTACCCTTCGGTTGTTCTCAACGATTCGCAAACCATTATATGTAAATAGATACATATATATACTATAACTTGAAAACGTAACAAAGTTTTAATTGTTTAATACCGTACATTAAACTTATTGGTTTAAATATTTATTTGAATATATATGATAAGTTGGAATATTAATTGTATGAATAACTTGCGACGTATATTTAAAACGTGTTTATGAATGTTGAAAATATATATTAACTTGGTCATAAAACGATTTGTTATTATATATATATCAACAAATAGCGAGACAATGATTTATAGAAGTAAATGACCAAAACACTCGAAAGTTTAAGATACACTTTGAATGATATAGTTTATTGATAATTTAAGACTATATTTTGACAAAGGTACGAGTCACAAAACGTAAATTGCAAGTTTTCTAAGCGTACGAAAATGCGTTCGAGAAACTGGAACCGGGACATAAGTCGATGACAACGTACGAGTCATCGGAACGAAAATTACAAGTCAACTATGCATGTGAATTTAATATAATATATAATTAATTATATAAATTAAATATATTATATATATTATATAAAATTATGTCGACAAACAAAAAGTTAAAAGTTTGTGAGCTGGATCAGAGGGCCATGCGATCGCATGGCCTTGAAGCACAAATCCCATGCGATCGCATGAGGTACTTTTTCAGAAAAGGTTCTATAAATTGCTCAATTTTTGGCTTAGTTTTCACACATCATATATTACTCTGTATTTATTTATTATATTTATATTTATATTATTATTATTATTATTATTATTATTATTATTATTATTATTATTATTATTATTATTATTATTATTATTATAATTATTATTATTATTAAGATTAATATTATTATTAATCTTATTATTAGTAGTAGTATTAATATTATACATAAAATACTACGACGAAGTCTTGAGCATGTCACTTTCAAAATGGTTTTCAAGTGAGATAGAGCTAAGAAAATTATGGGTTATTGCCAAGGAGGTTATGGGTAATGTTCGGGGGTATATTTGTGAATCAAACCTATTGTTTATCATCTCCGTTGCGTCTACGTACTTTCCTACAATATTGAATCTCAATATTGATACGTAAGCACTCATATTTTATCTTTTATTTATTAATTGTGTATCCATGTCTAGTGCTAGAGTATATATATTTATACATGCTTATATGCTAAATTTTGTCGTTAAACAGTTTATGATGAATCACGAATTAAATACATATATTACTGGTAAAATGTAGTGACCCGAACTTTTCCATGTTTATATATATTAATTGAGATTGATATTTACATGATTAAATGTTTCCAACATGTTAAGCAATCAAACTTGTTAAGACTTGATTAATTAAAATATGTTTCATATAGACAATTGACCACCCAAGTTGACCGGTGATTCACGAACGTTAAAACTTGTAAAAACTATATGATGACATATATATGGATATATATATAGTTAACATGATACTATGATAAGTAAACATATCTTTAAGTATGTTAACAATGAACTACATATGTAAAAACAAGACTACTAACTTAATGATTTTTAAACGAGACATATATGTAACGATTATCGTTGTAAAGACATTTAATGTATATATATCATATTAAGAGATATTCATACATGATAATATCATGATAATATAATAATTTAAAATCTCATTTGATATTATAAACATTGGGTTAACAACATTTAACAAGATCGTTAACCTAAAGGTTTCAAAACAACACTTACATGTAACGACTAACGATGACTTAACGACTCAGTTAAAATGTATATACATGTAGTGTTTTAATATGTATTTATACACTTTTGAAAGACTTCAATACACTTATCAAAATACTTCTACTTAACAAAAATGCTTACAATTACATCCTCGTTCAGTTTCATCAACAATTCTACTCGTATGCACCCGTATTCGTACTCGTACAATACACAGCTTTTAGATGTATGTACTATTGGTATATAAACTCCAATGATCAGCTCTTATCAGCCCATGTGAGTCACCTAACACATGTGGGAACCATCATTTGGCAACTAGCATGAAATATCTCATAAAATTACAAAAATATGAGTAATCATTCATGACTTATTTACATGAAAACAAAATTACATATCCTTTATATCTAATCCATACACCAACGACCAAAAACACCTACAAACACTTTCATTCTTCAATTTTCTTCATCTAATTGATCTCTCTCAAGTTCTATCTTCAAGTTCTAAGTGTTCTTCATATATTCTACAAGTTCTAGTTACATAAAATCAAGAATACTTTCAAGTTTGCTAGCTCACTTCCAATCTTGTAAGGTGATCATCCAACCTCAAGAAATCTTTGTTTCTTACAGTAGGTTATCATTCTAATACAAGGTAATAATCATATTCAAACTTTGGTTCAATTTCTATAACTATAACAATCTTATTTCAAGTGATGATCTTACTTGAACTTGTTTTCGTGTCATGATTCTGCTTCAAGAACTTCGAGCCATCCAAGGATCCGTTGAAGCTAGATCCATTTTTCTCTTTTCCAGTAGGTTTATCCAAGGAAATTAAGGTAGTAATGATGTTCATAACATCATTCGATTCATACATATAAAGCTATCTTATTCGAAGGTTTAAACTTGTAATCACTAGAACATAGTTTAGTTAATTCTAAACTTGTTCGCAAACAAAAGTTAATCCTTCTAACTTGACTTTTAAAATCAACTAAACACATGTTCTATATCTATATGATATGCTAACTTAATGATTTAAAACCTGGAAACACGAAAAACACCGTAAAACCGGATTTACGCCGTCGTAGTAACACCGCGGGCTGTTTTGGGTTAGTTAATTAAAAACTATGATAAACTTTGATTTAAAAGTTGTTATTCTGAGAAAATGATTTTTATTATGAACATGAAACTATATCCAAAAATTATGGTTAAACTCAAAGTGGAAGTATGTTTTCTAAAATGGTCATCTAGACGTCGTTCTTTCGACTGAAATGACTACCTTTACAAAAACGACTTGTAACTTATTTTTCCGACTATAAACCTATACTTTACTGTTTAGATTCATAAAATAGAGTTCAATATGAAACCATAGCAATTTGATTCACTCAAAACGGATTTAAAATGAAGAAGTTATGGGTAAAACAAGATTGGATAATTTTTCTCATTTTAGCTACGTGAAAATTGGTAACAAATCTATTCCAACCATAACTTAATCAACTTGTATTGTATATTATGTAATCTTGAGATACCATAGACACGTATACAATGTTTCGACCTATCATGTCAACACATCTATATATATTTCGGAACAACCATAGACACTCTATATGTGAATGTTGGAGTTAGCTATACAGGGTTGAGGTTGATTCCAAAATATATATAGTTTAAGTTGTGATTAATACTGAGATACGTATACACTGGGTTGTGGATTGATTCAAGATAATATTTATCGATTTATTTCTGTACATCTAACTGTGGACAACTAGTTGTAGGTTACTAACGAGGACAGCTGACTTAATAAACTTAAAACATCAAAATATATTAAAAATGTTGTAAATATATTTTGAACATACTTTGATATATATGTATATATTGTTATAGGTTTGTGAATCAACCAGTGGCCAAGTCTTACTTCCCGATGAAGTAAAAATCTGTGAAAGTGAGTTATAGTCCCACTTTTAAAATCTAATATTTTTGGGATGAGAATACATGCAGGTTTTATAAATGATTTACAAAATAGACACAAGTACGTGAAACTACATTCTATGGTTGAATTATCGAAATCGAATATGCCCCTTTTTATTAAGTCTGGTAATCTAAGAATTAGGGAACAGACACCCTAATTGACGCGAATCCTAAAGATAGATCTATTGGGCTTAACAAACCCTATCCAAAGTACCGGATGCTTTAGTACTTCGAAATTTATATCATATCCGAAGGGTGTCCCGGAATGATGGGGATATTCTTATATATGCATCTTGTTAATGTCGGTTACCAGGTGTTCACCATATGAATGATTTTTATCTCTATGTATGGGATGTGTATTGAAATATGAAATCTTGTGGTCTATTATTATGATTTGATATATATAGGTTAAACCTATAACTCACCAACATTTTTGTTGACGTTTTAAGCATGTTTATTCTCAGGTGATTATTAAGATCTTCCGCTGTCGCATACTTAAATAAGGACGAGATTTGGAGTCCATGCTTGTATGATATTGTGTAAAAACTGCATTCAAGAAACTTATTTTGTTGTAACATATTTGTATTGTAAACCATTATGTAATGGTCGTGTGTAAACAGGATATTTTAGATTATCATTATTTGATAATCTACGTAAAACTTTTTAAACCTTTATTGATGAAATAAATTTTATGGTTTGTTTTAAAATGAATGCAGTCTTTGAAAAACGTCTCATATAGAGGTCAAAACCTCGCAACGAAATCAATTAATATGGAACGTTTTTAATCAATAAGAACGGGACATTTCAGTTGGTATCCGAGGGTTGGTCTTAGAGAACCAGAATTTTGCATTAGTGTGTCTTATCGAGTTTGTTAGGATGCATTAGTGAGTCTGGACTTCGACCGTGTTTACTTGAAAAATGATTGCTTAACAAATTTTGTTGGAAACTATATATTTTTAACATGTGAATATTATGTGATATATTAATCTCTTAACGCGTTTGATATTATGTGATAGATGTCTACCTCTAGAACAAGTCCCATTGACTTACCTAATAATAATGAAGAGTCAAATGTAAATTGGAATGATTCGTGGACTGATTCACAAGTTCCCGAAGAGGAACCGGAAGAAGAGTCGAAACCGGAAGAAGAATCGGAACCGGAAGAAGAATCGGAACCGGATGAAGAAATAGAACCGGTGGGGGAAATAATAAAACATTTAAGTAAAAGAAAATTCTCAACCAACCGACCAAGGTTAATTATGGTCAATGGTGTTTCCGCCAAGGAAGCAAAATATTGGGAGGATTACCAATTCTCCGATGAATCGGATTCCGACGAGAATTCCGATGATGTTATAGAAATTACCCCAACTGAATTTAAAAAGGCAAAAGAAAATAATAAGGGAAAGGGCATAAAAATAGAGAAATCTAATTCCAATCCCGATGAACTTTATATGTATCGTCAACCCCCGAAGTCCTTAAGTTGTAACAATGACCCGGGAACCTCTAAACCACCAGGTTTTTCTAAACCAATGTGGATAACGACGGCTCGTATTAGGGGAACATCATATATCCCTAGAAACTTGGCAAAACGAACCATAACCGAAGAAGAAGAAACAAGCGAGTCGGAATAAGATAGCTGTATTCGTGTGGTGTAATATATGTAATATAGTGTGCTTATGCTTTATGATATATGTCAAAATTGCTTGTATTAATAAGTATTTTTTTTATGAATCTAACTCTTGTCTATTTTACAGTATAAAAATACAAAATGGATAGACAACCCAATATTTTAAGAGACCTACCCGGAGACATGATTGATGAAATCTTGTCTAGAGTCGGTCAGAATTCTTCGGCACAACTATTTAAGGCGAGATCAGTTTGTAAGACATTCGAAGAACGTTCCAAGAATGCCTTGGTTTATAAAAGGCTTTCGTTCAAAAGATGGGGGATATCACATTGGGAAATCCATAAGTTACGATGTGTTTACTTTGACGCATATATTGCGGGGAACCCAAATGCTATTTTACGCAATGGGTTAAGAAATTATTTTGACTCAATATATCCGAATATTGGACTTCGTGATTTAGAAAAAGTGGCTAACATGCAACATAAAGAAGCATGTTATGCTTACGGATTAGTAATGTTCGCTTCTCACCAAAGTGAGAACAAGAACATCGGCCTACAACTATTAAACAAAACATTCCCACAAGTGACGGAGTCGGTAATTGGGGTAAGAAATGAGGTTTTTAGATTATTACGGGACTGTTGGACATTACGTAACCCTCGACCCTTTGACGAAGTTACAACACGCTGTCTTATCAACAGCCATAACGGTTATGTTCCACAAGACCAAGGATGGGAAGTAGTCCTAGTAAAACCAGAATGCATGACTTGTTTCTGAACGTATGAATTACGTGTCTTTATTGCCTTTGCTGAACGACTTGTGTACTAGCTAGAATTATCTTCACAACCATCTTGTATCAAATTTATTGTGTGCTATATTTCATGCTATATGTAAAATAAGCGATATTGTAAGTTTGTAAAATATTTTGTAAAAGTTTGAACGCGAAATATTATTATAATCAGTTTTTCATATAGAATTGTAGTAGTTGAATTGTATATTAGCTACTAAGTATGAACTTTACGGGTAGGTACTACCCGAATTTAAACTTATAAAACGCTAATATGAAGAAAAAGCTTTTATAAATGAGTTCATATTATGCTACGAAATACTATTAACTACTCTTAATATTCTGTATGATTAACTTGTTCCATTTGATAATTTTGAAGGAAATGGCACCGACTACTCGACACACCGTGAATATGAATGAAGAGGAATTCTGTACTTTTCTAGCTTCAAACATAGCCGCAGTACAGGCTGCGCTACATACCAACAATAACCTTGGGTCTAGCAGTACAGGAAATCGTGTAGGATGCACCTATAAAGAATTCACTGCCTGCAAACCTTTGGAATTTGATGGAACCGAAGGACCGATCGGATTGAAACGGTGGACCGAGAAGGTCGAATCGGTGTTTGCCATAAGTAAGTGTACTGAAGAGGGCAAAGTAAAGTACGCTACGCATACCTTCATAGGTTCTGCGTTAACATGGTGGAATACCTATCTAGAGCAAGTGGGACAAGACGACGCGTACGCACTACCGTGGTCAGCATTCAAGCACTTGATGAACGAGAAGTACCGTCCCAGAACCGAGGTCAATAAGCTCAAGACAGAACTTAGAGGGTTACGAACCCAAAGATTTGATATTACCACGTACGAAAGACGATTCACAGAATTGTGCCTATTGTGTCCAGGAGCGTTCGAAGATGAGGAAGAGAAGATCGACGCGTTTGTGAAAGGATTACCGGAAAGAATCCAAGAAGATATAAGTTCACACGAGCCCGCCTCCATACAACAGGCATGTAGAATGGCTCACAAACTAGTGAACCAGATTGAAGAAAGAATTAAAGAACAGACTGCTGAAGAGACCAATGTGAAGCAAGTCAAAAGAAAGTGGGAGGAAAACGGTGATAAGAATCACCAATACAACAACAACAGCAATTACAACAATAATCGCAACAATTATCCCAGCAATCGCAACATCAATCGCAACTACAACAAACGGCCCAACAACAGCAACAACAACAACAACAACAACAACAGCAGCAGCAACTACAACAATCATCCCAACAACAATAATAACCGCAACAACAATAACAATCAGAAGCAGCTATGCCAAAGGTGTGAAAAGTATCACTCGGGGTTCTGCACGAAATTTTGCAACAAGTGTAAAAGAAATGGTCATAGCGCGGCGAAGTGTGAGGTTTACGGACCAGGGGTTAATAGAACGAAAGGAACAAATGGTGTCGGAACGAGTAATGGCGGAGCAAGTAGTGTCGGAGCAAGTTATGCCAATGTAGTTTGTTATAAATGTGGAAAACCGGGCCACATTATTAGAAATTGCCCGAACCAGGAGAACACGAATGGACAAGGCCGCGGAAGAGTTTTCAATATTAATGCGGTAGAGGCACAGGAAGACCCGGAGCTTGTTACGGGTACGTTTCTTATTGACAATAAATCTGCTTACGTTTTATTTGATTCGGGTGCGGATAGAAGCTATATGAGTAGAGATTTTTGTGCTAAATTAAGTTGTCCATTGACGCCTTTGGATAGTAAATTTTTACTCGAATTAGCAAATGGTAAATTAATTTCAGCAGATAATATATGTCGGAATCGAGAAATTAAACTGGTTAGCGAAACATTTAAGATTGATTTGATACCACTAGAGTTAGGGAGTTTTGATGTGATAATCGGTATGGACTGGTTGAAAGAAGTGAAAGCAGAGATCGTTTGTTACAAAAATGCAATTCGCATTATACGAGAAAAAGGAAAACCCTTAATGGTGTACGGAGAAAAGGGCAACACGAAGCTACATCTTATTAGTAATTTGAAGGCACAAAAACTAATAAGAAAAGGTTGCTATGCTGTTCTAGCACACGTCGAGAAAGTACAAACTGAAGAAAAGAGCATCAATGATGTTCCCGTTGCAAAAGAATTTCCCGATGTATTTCCGAAAAAATTACCGGGATTACCCCCACATCGATCCGTAGAATTTCAAATAGATCTTGTACCAGGAGCTGCACCAATAGCTCGTGCTCCTTATAGACTCGCACCCAGCGAGATGAAAGAACTGCAAAGCCAACTGCAAGAACTATTAGAACGTGGTTTCATTCGACCAAGCACATCACCATGGGGAGCTCCTGTTTTGTTTGTCAAGAAGAAGGATGGTACATTTAGGTTGTGTATTGACTACAGAGAGTTGAACAAACTTACCATCAAAAACCGTTATCCACTGCCGAGAATTGACGACTTATTTGATCAACTACAAGGCTCGTCGGTTTATTCGAAGATCGATTTATGTTCTGGATATCATCAAATGCGAGTAAAGGAGGATGATATTCCAAAAACTGCTTTTAGGACGCGTTATGGTCATTACGAGTTTATGGTTATGCCGTTTGGATTGACTAACGCACCAGCTGTGTTCATGGACCTTATGAACCGAGTGTGTGGGCCATATCTTGACAAGTTTGTCATTGTTTTCATCGATGACATACTTATTTACTCAAAGAATGATCAAGAGCACGAAGAACATTTGAGAAAAGTGCTAGAAGTATTGAGGAAAGAAAAACTGTACGCTAAGTTTTCAAAGTGTGCATTTTGGTTGGAAGAAGTTCAATTCCTCGGTCACATAGTGAACAAAGAAGGTATTAAGGTGGATCCGGCAAAGATAGAAACCGTTGAAAAGTGGGAAACCCCGAAAACTCCGAAACACATACGCCAATTTTTAGGACTAGCTGGTTACTACAGAAGGTTCATCCAAGACTTTTCCAGAATAGCAAAACCCTTGACTGCATTAACGCATAAAGGGAAGAAATTTGAATGGAATGATGAACAAGAGAAAGCGTTTCAATTATTGAAGAAAAAGCTAACTACGGCACCTATATTGTCATTGCCTGAAGGGAATGATGATTTTGTGATTTATTGTGACGCATCAAAGCAAGGTCTCGGTTGTGTATTAATGCAACGAACGAAGGTGATTTCTTATGCGTCTAGACAATTGAAGATTCACGAACAAAATTATACGACGCATGATTTAGAATTAGGCGCGGTTGTTTTTGCATTAAAGACTTGGAGGCACTACTTATATGGGGTCAAAAGTATTATATATACCGACCACAAAAGTCTTCAACACATATTTAATCAGAAACAACTGAATATGAGGCAGCGTAGGTGGATTGAATTATTGAATGATTACGACTTTGAGATTCGTTACCACCCGGGGAAGGCAAATGTGGTAGCCGATGCCTTGAGCAGGAAGGACAGAGAACCCATTCGAGTAAAATCTATGAATATAATGATTCATAATAACCTTACTACTCAAATAAAGGAGGCGCAACAAGGAGTTTTAAAAGAGGGAAATTTAAAGGATGAAATACCCAAAGGATCGGAGAAGCATCTTAATATTCGGGAAGACGGAACCCGGTATAGGGCTGAAAGGATTTGGGTACCAAAATTTGGAGATATGAGAGATATGGTACTTAGAGAAGCTCGTAAAACTAGATACTCAATACATCCTGGAACGGGGAAGATGTATAAGGATCTCAAGAAACATTTTTGGTGGCCGGGTATGAAAGCCGATGTTGCTAAATACGTAGGAGAATGTTTGACGTGTTCTAAGGTCAAAGCTGAGCATCAGAAACCATCAGGTCTACTTCAACAACCCGAAATCCCGGAATGGAAATGGGAAAACATTACCATGGATTTCATCACTAAATTGCCAAGGACTGCAAGTGGTTTTGATACTATTTGGGTAATAGTTGATCGTCTCACCAAATCAGCACATTTCCTGCCAATAAGAGAAGATGACAAGATGGAGAAGTTAGCACGACTGTATTTGAAGGAAGTCGTCTCCAGACATGGAATACCAATCTCTATTATCTCTGATAGGGATGGCAGATTTATTTCAAGATTCTGGCAGACATTACAGCAAGCATTAGGAACTCGTCTAGACATGAGTACTGCCTATCATCCACAAACTGATGGGCAGAGCGAAAGGACGATACAAACGCTTGAAGACATGCTACGAGCATGTGTTATTGATTTCGGAAACAGTTGGGATCGACATCTACCGTTAGCAGAATTTTCCTACAACAATAGCTACCATTCAAGCATTGAGATGGCGCCGTTTGAAGCACTTTATGGTAGAAAGTGCAGGTCTCCGATTTGTTGGAGTGAAGTGGGGGATAGACAGATTACGGGTCCGGAGATTATACAAGAAACTACCGAGAAGATCATCCAAATTCAACAACGGTTGAAAACCGCCCAAAGTCGACAAAAGAGCTACGCTGACATTAAAAGAAAAGATATAGAATTTGAAATTGGAGAGATGGTCATGCTTAAAGTTGCACCTTGGAAAGGCGTTGTTCGATTTGGTAAACGAGGGAAATTAAATCCAAGGTATATTGGACCATTCAAGATTATTGATCGTGTCGGACCAGTAGCTTACCGACTTGAGTTACCTCAACAACTCGCGGCTGTACATAACACTTTCCACGTCTCGAATTTGAAGAAATGTTTTGCTAAAGAAGATCTCACTATTCCGTTAGATGAAATCCAAATCAACGAAAAACTTCAATTCATCGAAGAACCCGTCGAAATAATGGATCGTGAGGTTAAAAGACTTAAGCAAAACAAGATACCAATTGTTAAGGTTCGATGGAATGCTCGTAGAGGACCCGAGTTCACCTGGGAGCGTGAAGATCAGATGAAGAAGAAATACCCGCATCTATTTCCAGAAGATTCGTCAACACCTTCAACAGCTTAAAATTTCGGGACGAAATTTATTTAACGGGTAGGTACTGTAGTGACCCGAACTTTTCCATGTTTATATATATTAATTGAGATTGATATTTACATGATTAAATGTTTCCAACATGTTAAGCAATCAAACTTGTTAAGACTTGATTAATTAAAATATGTTTCATATAGACAATTGACCACCCAAGTTGACCGGTGATTCACGAACGTTAAAACTTGTAAAAACTATATGATGACATATATATGGATATATATATAGTTAACATGATACTATGATAATTAAACATATCATTAAGTATATTAACAATGAACTACATGTAGTGACCCGAACTTTTCCATGTTTATATATATTAATTGGGATTGATGTTTACATGATTAAATGTTTCCAACATGTTAAGCAATCAAACTTGTTAAGACTTGATTAATTGAAATAGGTTTCATATAGACAATTGACCACCCAAGTTGACCGGTGATTCACGAACGTTAAAACTTGTAAAAAAAAACTATATGATGACATATATATGGTTATATATATAGTTAACATGATATTATGATAAGTAAACATATCATTAATTATATTAACAATGAACTACATATGTAAAAACAAGACTACTAACTTAATGATTTTGAAACGAGACATATATGTAACGTTTATCGTTGTAACGACATTTAATGTATATATATCATATTAAGAGATATTCGTACATCATAATATCATGATAATATAATAATTTAAAATCTCTTTTGATATTATAAACATTGGGTTAACAACATTTAACAAGATCGTTAACCTAAAGATTTCAAAACAACACTTACATGTAACGACTAACGATGACTTAACGACTCAGTTAAAATGTATATACATGTAGTGTTTTAATATGTATTTATACACTTTTGAAAGACTTCAATACACTTATCAAAATACTTCTACTTAACAAAAATGCTTACAATTACATTCTCGTTCAGTTTCATCAACAATTCTACTCGTATGCACCCGTATTCGTACTCGTACAATACACAGCTTTTAGATGTATGTACTATTGGTATATACACTCCAATGATCAGCTCTTAGCAGCCCATGTGAGTCACCTAACACATGTGGGAACCATCATTTGGCAACTAGCATGAAATATCTCATAAGATTACAAAAATATGAGTAATCATTAATGACTTATTTACATGAAAACAAAATTACATATCCTTTATATCTAATCCATACACCAACGACCAAAAACACCTACAAACACTTTCATTCTTCAATTTTCTTCATCTAATTGAACTCTCTCAAGTTCTATCTTCAAGTTCTAAGTGTTCTTCATAAATTCCAAAAGTTCTAGTTTCAAAAAAAATCAAGAATACTTTCAAGTTTGCTAGCTCACTTCCAATCTTGTAAGGTGATCATCCAACCTCAAGAAATCTTTGTTTCTTACAGTAGGTTATCATTCTAATACAAGGTAATAATCATATTCAAACTTTGGTTCAATTTCTATAACTATAACAATCTTATTTCAAGTGATGATCTTACTTGAACTTGTTTTCGTGTCATGATTCTGCTTCAAGAACTTTGAGCCATCCAAGGATCCATTGAAGCTAGATCCATTTTTCTCTTTTCCAGTAGGTTCATCCAAGGAACTTAAGGTAGTAATGATGTTCATAACATCATTCGATTCATACATATAAAGCTATCTTATTCGAAGGTTTAAACTTGTAATCACTAGAACATAGTTTAGTTAATTCTAAACTTGTTCGCAAACAAAAGTTAATCCTTCTAACTTGACTTTTAAAATCAACTAAACACATGTTCTATATCTATATGATATGCTAACTTAATGATTTAAAACCTGGAAACACGAAAAACACCGTAAAACCGGATTTACGCCGTCGTAGTAACACCGCGGGCTGTTTTGGGTTAGTTAATTAAAAACTATGATAAACTTTGATTTAAAAGTTGTTATTCTGAGAAAATGATTTTTATTATGAACATGAAACTATATCCAAAAATTATGGTTAAACTCAAAGTGGAAGTATGTTTTCTAAAATGGTCATCTAGACGTCGTTCTTTCGACTGAAATGACTACCTTTACAAAAACGACTTGTAACTTATTTTTCCGACTAGAAACCTATACTTTTTTTGTTTAGATTCATAAAATAGAGTTCAATATGAAACCATAGCAATTTGATTCACTCAAAACGGATTTAAAATGAAGAAGTTATGGGTAAAACAAGATTGGATAATTTTTCTCATTTTAGCTACGTGAAAATTGGTAACAAATCTATTCCAACCATAACTTAATCAACTTGTATTATATATTATGTAATCTTGAGATACCATAGACACGTATACAATGTTTCGACCTATCATGTCGACACATCTATATATATTTCGGAACAACCATAGACACTCTATATGTGAATGTTGGAGTTAGCTATACAGGGTTGAGGTTGATTCCAAAATATATATAGTTTGAGTTGTGATCAATACTGAGATACGTATACACTGGGTCGTGGATTGATTCAAGATATTATTTATCGATTTATTTCTGTACATCTAACTGTGGACAACTAGTTGTAGGTTACTAACGAGGACAGCAGACTTAATAAACTTAAAACATCAAAATATATTAAAAGTGTTGTAAATATATTTTGAACATACTTTGATATATATGTATATATTGTTATAGGTTCGTGAATCAACCAGTGGCCAAGTCTTACTTCCCGACGAAGTAAAAATCTGTGAAAGTGAGTTATAGTCCCACTTTTAAAATCTAATATTTTTGGGATGAGAATACATGCAGCTTTTATAAATGATTTACAAAATAGACACAAGTACGTGAAACTACATTCTATGGTTGAATTATCGAAATCGAATATGCCCCTTTTTATTAAGTCTGGTAATCTAAGAATTAGGGAACAGACACCCTAATTGACGCGAATCCTAAAGATAGATCTATTGGGCCTAACAAACCCCATCCAAAGTACCGGATGCTTTAGTACTTCGAAATTTATATCATATCCGAAGGGTGTCCCGGAATGATGGGGATATTCTTATATATGCATCTTGTTAATGTCGGTTACCAGGTGTTCACCATATGAATGATTTTTATCTCTATGTATGGGATGTGTATTGAAATATGAAATCTTGTGGTCTATTGTTACGATTTGATATATATAGGTTAAACCTATAACTCACCAACATTTTTGTTGACGTTTAAAGCATGTTTATTCTCAGGTGAATATTAAGAGCTTCCGCTGTTGCATACTAAAATAAGGACAAGATTTGGAGTCCATGTTTGTATGATATTGTGTAAAAACTGCATTCAAGAAACTGATTTCGATGTAACATATTTGTATTGTAAACCATTATGTAATGGTCGTGTGTAAACAGGATATTTTAGATTATCATTATTTGATAATCTACGTAAAGCTTTTTAAACCTTTATTTATGAAATAAAGGTTATGGTTTGTTTTAAAAATGAATGCAGTCTTTGAAAAACGTCTCATATAGAGGTCAAAACCTCGCAACGAAATCAATTAATATGGAACGTTTTTAATCAATAAGAACGGGACATTTCAGTTGGTATCCGAGCGTTGGTCTTAGAGAACCAGAATTTTTCATTAGTGTGTCTTATCGAGTTTGTTAGGATGCATTAGTGAGTCTGGACTTCGACCGTGTTTACTTGAAAAATGATTGCTTAACAAATTTTGTTGGAAACTATATATTTTTAACATGTGAATATTATGTGATATATTAATCTCTTAACGCGTTTGATATTATGTGATAGATGTCTACCTCTAGAACAAGTCCCATTGACTCACCTAATAATAATGAAGAGTCAAATGTAAATTGGAATGATTCGTGGACTGATTCACAAGTTCCCGAAGAGGAACCGGAAGAAGAGTCGGAACCGGAAGAAGAGTCGGAACCGGAAGAAGAATCGGAACCGGAAGAAGAATCGGAACCGGATGAAGAAATAGAACCGGTGGGGGAAATAATAAAACGGTTAAGTAAAAGAAAATCCTCAACCAACCGACCAAGGTTAATTATGGTCAATGGTGTTTCCGCCAAGGAAGCAAAATATTGGGAGGATTACCAATTCTCCGATGAATCGGATTCCGACGAGAATTCCGATGATGTTATAGAAATTACCCCAACTGAATTTAAAAAGGCAAAAGAAAATAATAAGGGAAAGGGCATAAAAATAGAGAAATCTAATTCCAACCCCGATGAACTTTATATGTATCGTCAATGCCCGAAGTCCTTAAGTTGTAACAATGACCCGGGAACCTCTAAACCACCAGGTTTTTCTAAACCAATGTGGACAACGACGGCTCGTATTAGGGGAACATCATATATCCCTAGAAACTTGGCAAAACGAACCAAAACCGAAGAAGAAGAAACGAGCGAGTCGGAATAAGATAGTTGTATTCGTGTGGTGTAATATATGGAATATAGTGTTCTTATGCTTTATGATATATGTAAAAATTGCTTGTATTAATAAGTATTTTTTTTTATGAATCTAACTCTTGTCTATTTTACAGTTTAAAAACACAAAATGGATAGACAACCCAATATTTTAAGAGACCTACCCGGAGACATGATTGATGAAATCTTGTCTAGAGTCGGCCAGAATTCTTCGGCACAACTATTTAAGGCGAGATCAGTTTGTAAGACATTCGAAGAACGTTCCAAGAATGTCTTGGTTTATAAGAGACTTTCGTTTGAAAGATGGGGGATATCACATTGGGAAACCCATAAGTTACGATGTGTTTACTTTGACGCATATATTGCGGGGAACCCAAATGCTATTTTACGCAACGGGTTAAGAAATTATTTTGACTCAATATATCCGAATATTGGACTTCGTGATTTAGAAAAAGCGGCTAACATGCAACATAAAGAAGCATGTTATGCTTACGGATTAGTAATGTTCGCTTCTCACCAAAGTGAGAACAAGAACATCGGGCTACAACTATTAAACAAAACGTTTCCACAAGTGACGGAGTCGGTAATTGGGGTAAGAAATGAGGTTTTTAGATTATTACGGGACTGTTGGACATTACGTAACCCTCGTCCCTTTGACGACGTTACAACACGCTGTCTTATCAACGGCCATAACGGTTATGTTGCACAAGACCAAGGATGGGAAGTAGTCCTAGTAAAACCAGAATGCATGACTTGTTTCTGGACGTATGAATTACGTGTCTTTATTGCCTTTGCTGAATGACTTGTGTACTAGCTAGAATTATCTTCACAACTATCTTGTATCAAAGTTATTGTGTGCTATATTTCATGCTTTATGTAAAATAAGCGGTATTGTAAGTTTGTAAATTATTGTATAAAAGTTTGAACGCGAAATATTATTATAATCAGTTTTTCATATAGAATTGTAGTAGTTGAATTGTATATTAGCTACTAAGTATGAACTTAACGGGTAGGTACTACCCGAATTTAAACTTATAAAACGCTAATATGAAGAAAAAGCTTTTATAAATGAGTTCATATTATGCTACGAAATACTATTAACTACTCTTAATATTCTGTATGATTAACTTGTTCCATTTAACTATTTTGAAGGAAATGGCACCGACTACTCGACACACCGTGAATATGAATGAAGAGGAATTCCGTACTTTTCTAGCTTCAAACATAGCCGCAGTACAGGCTGCGCTACATACCAACAATAACCTTGGATCTAGCAGTACAGGAAAGCGTGTAGGATGCACCTACAAAGAATTCACTGCCTGCAAACCTTTGGAATTTGATGGAACCGAAGGACCGATCGGATTGAAACGGTGGACCGAGAAGGTCGAATCGGTGTTTGCCATAAGTAAGTGTACTGAAGAGGACAAAGTAAAGTACGCTACGCATACCTTCACAGGTTATGCGTTAACATGGTGGAATACCTATCTAGAGCAAGTGGGACGAGACGATGCGTGCGCACTACCGTGGTCAGCATTCAAGCACTTGATGAACGAGAAGTACCGTCCTAGAACCGAGGTCAATAAGCTCAAGACAGAACTTAGAGGGTTACGAACCCAAGGATTTGATATTACCACGTACGAAAGACGATTCACAGAATTGTGCCTATTGTGTCCGGGAGCATTCGAAGATGAGGAAGAGAAGATCGACGCGTTTGTGAAAGGATTACCGGAAAGAATCCAAGAAGATATAAGTTCACACGAGCCCGCCTCCATACAACAGGCATGTAGAATGGCTCACAAACTCGTGAACCAAATTGAAGAAAGAATTAAAGAACAGACTGCTGAAGAGGCCAATGTGAAGCAAGTCAAAAGAAAGTGGGAGGAAAACGGTGATAAGAATCACCAATACAACAACAACAGCAATTACAACAATAATCGCAACAATTATCCCAACAATCGCAACATCAATCGCAACTACAACAAACGGCCCAACAACAACAACAACAGCAACTACAACAATCATCCCAACAACAATAATAACCGCAACAACAACAACAATCAGAAGCAACTATGCCAAAGGTGTGAAAAGAATCACTCGGGGTTCTGCACCAAATTTTGCAACAAGTGTAAAAGAAATGGTCATAGCGCGGCGAAGTGTGAGGTCTACGGACCAGGGGTTAATAGAACGAAAGGAACAAATGGTGTCGGAACGAGTAATGGCGGAGCAAGTAGTGTCGGAGCAAGTTATGCCAATGTAGTTTGTTATAAATGTGGAAAACCAGGCCACATTATTAGAAATTGCCCGAACCAGGAGAACATGAATGGACAAGGCCGTGGAAGAGTTTTCAATATTAATGCGGTAGAGGCACAGGAAGACCCGGAGCTTGTTACGGGTACGTTTCTTATTGACAATAAATCTGCTTACGTTTTATTTGATTCGGGTGCGGATAGAAGCTATATGAGTAGAGATTTTTGTGCTAAATTAAGTTGTCCATTGACGCCTTTGGATAGTAAATTTTTACTCGAATTAGCAAATGGTAAATTAATTTCAGCAGATAATATATGTCGGAATCGAGAAATTAAACTGGTTAGCGAAACATTTAAGATTGATTTGATACCAGTAGAGTTAGGGAGTTTTGATGTGATAATCGGTATGGACTGGTTGAAAGAAGTGAAAGCGGAGATCGTTTGTTACAAAAATGCAATTCGTATTATACGAGAAAAAGGAAAACCCTTAATGGTGTACGGAGAAAAGGGCAACACGAAGCTACATCTTATTAGTAATTTGAAGGCACAAAAACTAATAAGAAAAGGTTGCTATGCTGTTCTAGCACACGTCGAGAAAGTACAAACTGAAGAAAAGAGCATCAATGATGTTCCCATTGCAAAAGAATTTCCCGATGTATTTCCGAAAGAATTACCGGGATTACCCCCACATCGATCCGTTGAATTTCAAATAGATCTTGTACCAGGAGCTGCACCAATAGCTCGTGCTCCTTACAGACTCGCACCCAGCGAGATGAAAGAACTGCAAAGCCAATTACAAGAACTTTTAGAGCGTGGTTTCATTCGACCAAGCACATCACCGTGGGGAGCTCCTGTTTTGTTTGTCAAGAAGAAAGATGGTACATTCAGGTTGTGTATCGACTACCGAGAGTTGAACAAACTTACCATCAAGAACCGCTACCCACTACCGAGAATCGACGACTTATTTGATCAACTACAAGGCTCGTCTGTTTATTCAAAGATTGACTTACGTTCCGGGTATCATCAAATGCGGGTGAAAGAAGATGATATTCCAAAGACTGCTTTCAGAACACGTTACGGTCATTACGAGTTTATGGTCATGCCGTTTGGTTTAACTAATGCACCAGCTGTGTTCATGGACCTTATGAACCGAGTGTGTGGACCATACCTTGACAAGTTTGTCATTGTTTTCATTGATGACATACTTATTTACTCAAAGAATGACCAAGAACACGGTGAACATTTGAGAAAGGTGTTAGAAGTATTGAGGAAGGAAGAATTGTACGCTAAGTTTTCAAAGTGTGCATTTTGGTTGGAAGAAGTTCAATTCCTCGGTCACATAGTGAACAAAGAAGGTATTAAGGTGGATCCGGCAAAGATAGAAACTGTTGAAAAGTGGGAAACCCCGAAAACTCCGAAACACATACGCCAGTTTTTAGGACTAGCTGGTTACTACAGAAGGTTCATCCAAGACTTTTCCAGAATAGCAAAACCCTTGACTGCATTAACGCATAAAGGGAAGAAATTTGAATGGAATGATGAACAAGAGAAAGCGTTTCAGTTATTGAAGAAAAAGCTAACTACGGCACCTATATTGTCATTGCCTGAAGGGAATGATGATTTTGTGATTTATTGTGACGCATCAAAGCAAGGTCTCGGTTGTGTATTAATGCAACGAACGAAGGTGATTGCTTATGCGTCTAGACAATTGAAGATTCACGAACAAAATTATACGACGCATGATTTGGAATTAGGCGCGGTTGTTTTTGCATTAAAGACTTGGAGGCACTACTTATATGGGGTCAAAAGTATTATATATACCGACCACAAAAGTCTTCAACACATATTTAATCAGAAACAACTGAATATGAGGCAGCGTAGGTGGATTGAATTATTGAATGATTACGACTTTGAGATTCGTTACCACCCGGGGAAGGCAAATGTGGTAGCCGATGCCTTGAGCAGGAAGGACAGAGAACCCATTCGAGTAAAATCTATGAATATAATGATTCATAATAACATTACTACTCAAATAAAGGAGGCGCAACAAGGAGCTTTAAAAGAGGGAAATTTAAAGGATGAAATACCCAAAGGATCGGAGAAGCATCTTAATATTCGGGAAGACGGAACCCGGTATAGGACTGAAAGGATTTGGGTGCCAAAATTTGGAGATATGAGAGAAATGGTACTTAGAGAAGCTCATAAAACCAGATACTCAATACATCCTGGAACGGGGAAGATGTACAAGGATCTCAAGAAACATTTTTGGTGGCCGGGTATGAAAGCCGATGTTGCTAAATACGTAGGAGAATGTTTGACGTGTTCTAAGGTCAAAGCTGAGCATCAGAAACCATCAGGTCTACTTCAACAACCCGAAATCCCGGAATGGAAATGGGAAAACATTACCATGGATTTCATCACTAAATTGCCAAGGACTGCAAGTGGTTTTGATACTATTTGGGTAATAGTTGATCGTCTCACCAAATTAGCACACTTCCTACCAATAAGAGAAGATGACAAGATGGAGAAGTTAGCACGACTGTATTTGAAGGAAGTCGTCTCCAGACATGGAATACCAATCTCTATTATCTCTGATAGGGATGGCAGATTTATTTCAAGATTCTGGCAGACATTACAGCAAGCATTAGGAACTCGTCTAGACATGAGTACTGCCTATCATCCACAAACTGATGGGCAGAGCGAAAGGACGATACAAACGCTTGAAGACATGCTACGAGCATGTGTTATTGATTTCGGAAACAGTTGGGATCGACATCTACCGTTAGCAGAATTTTCCTACAACAACAGCTACCATTCAAGCATTGAGATGGCGCCGTTTGAAGCACTTTATGGTAGAAAGTGCAGGTCTCCGATTTGTTGGAGTGAGGTGGGGGATAGACAGATTACGGGTCCGGAGATTATACAAGAAACTACCGAGAAGATCATCCAAATTCAACAACGGTTGAAAACCGCCCAAAGTCGACAAAAGAGCTACGCTGACATTAAAAGAAAAGATATAGAATTTGAAATTGGAGAGATGGTCATGCTTAAAGTTTCACCTTGGAAAGGCGTTGTTCGATTTGGTAAACGAGGGAAATTAAATCCAAGGTATATTGGACCATTCAAGATTATTGATCGTGTCGGACCAGTAGCTTACCGACTTGAGTTACCTCAACAACTCGCGGCTGTACATAACACTTTCCACGTCTCGAATTTGAAGAAATGTTTTGCTAAAGAAGATCTCACTATTCCGTTAGATGAAATCCAAATCAACGAAAAACTCCAATTCATCGAAGAACCCGTCGAAATAATGGATCGTGAGGTTAAAAGACTTAAGCAAAACAAGATACCAATTGTTAAGTTCGATGGAATGCTCGTAGAGGACCCAAGTTCACCTGGGAGCGTGAAGATCAGATGAAGAAGAAATACCCGCATCTATTTCCAGAAGATTCGTCAACACCTTCAACAGCTTAAAATTTCGGGACGAAATTTATTTAACGGGTAGGTACTGTAGTGACCCGAACTTTTCCATGTTTATATATATTAATTGGGATTGATGTTTACATGATTAAATGTTTCCAACATGTTAAGCAATCAAACTTGTTAAGACTTGATTAATTGAAATAGGTTTCATATAGACAATTGACCACCCAAGTTGACCGGTGATTCACGAACGTTAAAACTTGTAAAAAAAAACTATATGATGACATATATATGGTTATATATATAGTTAACATGATATTATGATAAGTAAACATATCATTAATTATATTAACAATGAACTACATATGTAAAAACAAGACTACTAACTTAATGATTTTGAAACGAGACATATATGTAACGTTTATCGTTGTAACGACATTTAATGTATATATATCATATTAAGAGATATTCGTACATCATAATATCATGATAATATAATAATTTAAAATCTCTTTTGATATTATAAACATTGGGTTAACAACATTTAACAAGATCGTTAACCTAAAGATTTCAAAACAACACTTACATGTAACGACTAACGATGACTTAACGACTCAGTTAAAATGTATATACATGTAGTGTTTTAATATGTATTTATACACTTTTGAAAGACTTCAATACACTTATCAAAATACTTCTACTTAACAAAAATGCTTACAATTACATTCTCGTTCAGTTTCATCAACAATTCTACTCGTATGCACCCGTATTCGTACTCGTACAATACACAGCTTTTAGATGTATGTACTATTGGTATATACACTCCAATGATCAGCTCTTAGCAGCCCATGTGAGTCACCTAACACATGTGGGAACCATCATTTGGCAACTAGCATGAAATATCTCATAAGATTACAAAAATATGAGTAATCATTCATGACTTATTTACATGAAAACAAAATTACATATCCTTTATATCTAATCCATACACCAACGACCAAAAACACCTACAAACACTTTCATTCTTCAATTTTCTTCATCTAATTGAACTCTCTCAAGTTCTATCTTCAAGTTCTAAGTGTTCTTCATAAATTCCAAAAGTTCTAGTTTCAAAAAAAATCAAGAATACTTTCAAGTTTGCTAGCTCACTTCCAATCTTGTAAGGTGATCATCCAACCTCAAGAAATCTTTGTTTCTTACAGTAGGTTATCATTCTAATACAAGGTAATAATCATATTCAAACTTTGGTTCAATTTCTATAACTATAACAATCTTATTTCAAGTGATGATCTTACTTGAACTTGTTTTCGTGTCATGATTCTGCTTCAAGAACTTTGAGCCATCCAAGGATCCATTGAAGCTAGATCCATTTTTCTCTTTTCCAGTAGGTTCATCCAAGGAACTTAAGGTAGTAATGATGTTCATAACATCATTCGATTCATACATATAAAGCTATCTTATTCGAAGGTTTAAACTTGTAATCACTAGAACATAGTTTAGTTAATTCTAAACTTGTTCGCAAACAAAAGTTAATCCTTCTAACTTGACTTTTAAAATCAACTAAACACATGTTCTATATCTATATGATATGCTAACTTAATGATTTAAAACCTGGAAACACGAAAAACACCGTAAAACCGGATTTACGCCGTCGTAGTAACACCGCGGGCTGTTTTGGGTTAGTTAATTAAAAACTATGATAAACTTTGATTTAAAAGTTGTTATTCTGAGAAAATGATTTTTATTATGAACATGAAACTATATCCAAAAATTATGGTTAAACTCAAAGTGGAAGTATGTTTTCTAAAATGGTCATCTAGACGTCGTTCTTTCGACTGAAATGACTACCTTTACAAAAACGACTTGTAACTTATTTTTCCGACTAGAAACCTATACTTTTTTTGTTTAGATTCATAAAATAGAGTTCAATATGAAACCATAGCAATTTGATTCACTCAAAACGGATTTAAAATGAAGAAGTTATGGGTAAAACAAGATTGGATAATTTTTCTCATTTTAGCTACGTGAAAATTGGTAACAAATCTATTCCAACCATAACTTAATCAACTTGTATTATATATTATGTAATCTTGAGATACCATAGACACGTATACAATGTTTCGACCTATCATGTCGACACATCTATATATATTTCGGAACAACCATAGACACTCTATATGTGAATGTTGGAGTTAGCTATACAGGGTTGAGGTTGATTCCAAAATATATATAGTTTGAGTTGTGATCAATACTGAGATACGTATACACTGGGTCGTGGATTGATTCAAGATATTATTTATCGATTTATTTCTGTACATCTAACTGTGGACAACTAGTTGTAGGTTACTAACGAGGACAGCAGACTTAATAAACTTAAAACATCAAAATATATTAAAAGTGTTGTAAATATATTTTGAACATACTTTGATATATATGTATATATTGTTATAGGTTCGTGAATCAACCAGTGGCCAAGTCTTACTTCCCGACGAAGTAAAAATCTGTGAAAGTGAGTTATAGTCCCACTTTTAAAATCTAATATTTTTGGGATGAGAATACATGCAGCTTTTATAAATGATTTACAAAATAGACACAAGTACGTGAAACTACATTCTATGGTTGAATTATCGAAATCGAATATGCCCCTTTTTATTAAGTCTGGTAATCTAAGAATTAGGGAACAGACACCCTAATTGACGCGAATCCTAAAGATAGATCTATTGGGCCTAACAAACCCCATCCAAAGTACCGGATGCTTTAGTACTTCGAAATTTATATCATATCCGAAGGGTGTCCCGGAATGATGGGGATATTCTTATATATGCATCTTGTTAATGTCGGTTACCAGGTGTTCACCATATGAATGATTTTTATCTCTATGTATGGGATGTGTATTGAAATATGAAATCTTGTGGTCTATTGTTACGATTTGATATATATAGGTTAAACCTATAACTCACCAACATTTTTGTTGACGTTTAAAGCATGTTTATTCTCAGGTGAATATTAAGAGCTTCCGCTGTTGCATACTAAAATAAGGACAAGATTTGGAGTCCATGTTTGTATGATATTGTGTAAAAACTGCATTCAAGAAACTGATTTCGATGTAACATATTTGTATTGTAAACCATTATGTAATGGTCGTGTGTAAACAGGATATTTTAGATTATCATTATTTGATAATCTACGTAAAGCTTTTTAAACCTTTATTTATGAAATAAAGGTTATGGTTTGTTTTAAAAATGAATGCAGTCTTTGAAAAACGTCTCATATAGAGGTCAAAACCTCGCAACGAAATCAATTAATATGGAACGTTTTTAATCAATAAGAACGGGACATTTCACTACATATGTAAAAACAAGACTACTAACTTAATGATTTTTAAACGAGACATATATGTAACGATTATCGTTGTAAAGACATTTAATGTATATATATCATATTAAGAGATATTCATACATGATAATATCATGATAATATAATAATTTAAAATCTCATTTGATATTATAAACATTGGGTTAACAACATTTAACAAGATCGTTAACCTAAAGGTTTCAAAACAACACTTAAATGTAACGACTAACGATGACTTAACGACTCAGTTTAAATGTATATACATGTAGTGTTTTAATATGTATTTATACACTTTTGAAAGACTTCAATACATTTATCAAAATACTTCTACTTAACAAAAATGCTTACAATTACATCCTCGTTCAGTTTCATCAACAATTCTACTCGTATGCACCCGTATTCGTACTCGTACAATACACAGCTTTTAGATGTATGTACTATTGGTATATACACTCCAATGATCAGCTCTTAGCAGCCCATGTGAGTCACCTAACACATGTGGGAACCATCATTTGGCAACTAGCATGAAATATCTCATAAAATTACAAAAATATGAGTAATCTTTCATGACTTATTTACATGAAAACAAAATTACATATCCTTTATATCTAATCCATACACCAACGACCAAAAACACCTACAAACACTTTCATTCTTCAATTTTCTTCATCTAATTGATCTCTCTCAAGTTCTATCTTCAAGTTCTAAGTGTTCTTCATATATTCTACAAGTTCTAGTTACATAAAATCAAGAATACTTTCAAGTTTGCTAGCTCACTTCCAATCTTGTAAGGTGATCATCCAACCTCAAGAAATCTTTGTTTCTTACAGTAGGTTATCATTCTAATACAAGGTAATAATCATATTCAAACTTTGGTTCAATTTCTATAACTATAACAATCTTATTTCAAGTGATGATCTTACTTGAACTTGTTTTCGTGTCATGATTCTGCTTCAAGAACTTCGAGCCATCCAAGGATCCGTTGAAGCTAGATCCATTTTCCTCTTTTCCAGTAGGTTTATCCAAGGAAATTAAGGTAGTAATGATGTTCATAACATCATTCGATTCATACATATAAAGCTATCTTATTCGAAGGTTTAAACTTGTAATCACTAGAACATAGTTTAGTTAATTCTAAACTTGTTCGCAAACAAAAGTTAATCCTTCTAACTTGACTTTTAAAATCAACTAAACACATGTTCTATATCTATATGATATGCTAACTTAATGATTTAAAACCTGGAAACACGAAAAACACCGTAAAACCGGATTTACGCCGTCGTAGTAACACCGCGGGCTGTTTTGGGTTAGTTAATTAAAAACTATGATAAACTTTGATTTAAAAGTTGTTATTCTGAGAAAATGATTTTTATTATGAACATGAAACTATATCCAAAAATTATGGTTAAACTCTAAGTGGAAGTATGTTTTCTAAAATGGTCATCTAGACGTCGTTCTTTCGACTGAAATGACTACCTTTACAAAAACGACTTGTAACTTATTTTTCCGACTATAAACCTATAATTTTCTGTTTAGATTCATAAAATAGAGTTCAATATTAAACCATAGCAATTTGATTCACTCAAAACGGATTTAAAATGAAGAAGTTATGGGTAAAACAAGATTGGATAATTTTTCTCATTTTAGCTACGTGAAAATTGGTAACAAATCTATTCCAACCATAACTTAATCAACTTGTATTGTATATTATGTAATCTTGAGATACCATAGACACGTATACAATGTTTCGACCTATCATGTCGACACATCTTTATATATTTCGGAACAACCATAGACACTCTATATGTGAATGTTGGAGTTAGCTATACAGGGTTGAGGTTGATTCGAAAATATATATAGTTTGAGTTGTGATTAATACTGAGATACGTATACACTGGGTCGTGGATTGATTCAAGATAATATTTATCGATTTATTTCTGTACATCTAACTGTGGACAACTAGTTGTAGGTTACTAACGAGGACAGCTGACTTAATAAACTTAAAACATCAAAATATATTAAAAGTGTTGTAAATATATTTTGAACATACTTTGATATATATGTATATATTGTTATAGGTTTGTGAATCAACCAGTGGCCAAGTCTTACTTCCCGACGAAGTAAAAATCTGTGAAAGTGAGTTATAGTCCCACTTTTAAAATCTAATATTTTTGGGATGAGAATACATGCAGGTTTTATAAATGATTTACAAAATAGACACAAGTACGTGAAACTACATTCTATGGTTGAATTATCGAAATCGAATATGCCCCTTTTTATTAAGTCTGGTAATCTAAGAATTAGGGAACAGACACCCTAATTGACGCGAATCCTAAAGATAGATCTATTGGGCTTAACAAACCCTATCCAAAGTACCGGATGCTTTAGTACTTCGAAATTTATATCATATCCGAAGGGTGTCCCGGAATGATGGGGATATTCTTATATATGCATCTTGTTAATGTCGGTTACCAGGTGTTCACCATATGAATGATTTTTATCTCTATGTATGGGATGTGTATTGAAATATGAAATCTTGTGGTCTATTATTATGATTTGATATATATAGGTTAAACCTATAACTCACCAACATTTTTTTTGACGTTTTAAGCATGTTTATTCTCAGGTGATTATTAAGAGCTTCCGCTGTCGCATACTTAAATAAGGACGAGATTTGGAGTCCATGCTTGTATGATATTGTGTAAAAACTGCATTCAAGAAACTTATTTTGTTGTAACATATTTGTATTGTAAACCATTATGTAATGGTCGTGTGTAAACAGGATATTTTAGATTATCATTATTTGATAATCTACGTAAAGCATTTTAAACCTTTATTGATGAAATAAAGGTTATGGTTTGTTTTAAAATGAATGCAGTCTTTGAAAAACGTCTCATATAGAGGTCAAAACCTCGCAACAAAATCAATTAATATGGAACGTTTTTAATCAATAAGAACGGGACATTTCATAAAAGGTATATGATATGCATGTTTTTGGAAAGCTGGCGAAAAATCAATGACTTTTCATTTAGATATCGAATAGTTTCGATGATCGGATTAAAAGATATGATCAACTGAATTATAATTGACGTTAATTGGAATTGCTTTTGAATATGCAATTAATATTTAAACAACTTGTCTGTAAGATTGATAAATTAAATTTTTGAATATTACCAACCGAGTAAATGAATCCTTATATAAGGTACGTCTCATTTTGTTAAGCAACTGTCAAAATTGACTTTTTAAAACGACTTTGGATAACTTTTGTATGTCGATCTCGAGCATTAGGATTGTGATACACTATGACCTGACCTAGCTTGATAGACATTTATTGACCAACATATGTTCTCTAGGTTGAGATCTACGATTATTTGATATTTCGAGTTTCGGTCACATTACGATGAACAACTTTATGTGCTGCTAAGGTGAGTTTCATTGCTCCCTTTTTAATTGCTTTTGCAATATATATTTTTGGACTGAGAATACATGCAATTTATTTTAAACGCAATGGATACAAGTACATACTTAATTCTACACTGAGTTTGAACCGAAAATCCCTTAGCTTTGGTAACTAGTAGCTGCCAGTACATAGGATATGGACTGGTGGGCGCGAATAACAGTATATGGATCCATAGGGCTTGACATCCTCGTCCGAGCTAGAGCGCTAGCCTTTTAACGGACGTGTGTTATTTGAGTCTAGGACACATTGGTTTGCGTGTATTAAAACAATGGGGTATTTATCATTATAACATTAAAGCTTAGTTACCAGGGTGCTCTGTTACGTAGAATCTATTGACAAACATTTCTGGATGAAACAACTGAAATCTTGTGATCCACTTTTATATACAGATTACGCGAAACACTAAAACTATGAACTCATCAACCTTTGTGTTGACACTTGTTAGCATGTTTATTCTCAGGTTCTCTAGAAGTCTTCCGCTGTTTGCTTATATGTTAGACAAGCTATGTGCATGGAGTCGTACATGACATATTTTTCAAGGAAACGTTGCATTTACCAAATCATCACCATGTATCTTATTTTGACTGCATTGTCAACGAAAGTACTATTGTAAACTATTATTTACGGTGATTGTCTATATGTAGAAATCATCAGATGTCGAAAATCTTTGATTTAAATATTCATTTATGGTGTGCCTTTTCAAAGAATGCGATGTTTACAAAACGTATCATATAGAGGTCAAATACCTCGCAATGAAATCAGTGAATGACGTATTGTCCATATGGATTTGGAGCGATCGTCACATTTTTACATATGTATTTCATTGTTAATACACTTAATAATATATTTACTTATCATTTAACATAATTAACCAAGTGTATCAATATCTTAATATGATTCATATGTACCTAGTAAGACGTTGTTATAACGATAATCGTTATATATATCGTTTTCGAGTTTCTTAAATTAATAGTCTCATTTTTATGTATATAACTCATTGTTAAAATACCTAATGAGATACATACTTAAAATAAAATCATGTTAACTATATATATAACCATATATATGTCATCGTATAGTTTTTACAAGTTTTTAACGTTCGTGAATCACCGGTCAACTTGGGTGGTCAATTGTCTATATGAAACTTATTTCAATTAATCAAGTCTTAACAAGTTTGATTGCTTAACATGTTGAAAACACTTAATCATGTAAATAACAATTTCATTTAATATATATATAAACATGGAAAAGTTCGGGTCACTACATGAATCATCCGAGTGAACAATGTTTCGTCCATCTAGTTATCTGTTTAATTTTACTTTTCGTTATTAGTTTAATTACGAAACTCCGCCTTTTATAGTTTTTACTCTAGAATAATTATTACTTTTAAAATCTAAAACAACCACTCTCTGTGGAATGAATCTGTACTTGCTAAATACTTTACTGCAATGTTCAGGATTAGTTGTCTGATTCATGTGTTAAAACTATTTAGTTAGTATATATAATTTTAGGTGTGGTTTTACCATATCAAGTCCTAAGTTTGATGGTATCTCGAGGAACATGGAGATAATTAATAAAAAGATACATGCGATCAAGATAGGTTGTGAGTATTGCGGGGGTCTGCACTTAGGAAAAGATTGTGATGCGGGTTTGACCATGGGACAAAAGGAAGAGATAGCCTATGTAACTCAAATGAATAATAACCAGTTTCAGGGAAGGGCTCAGTAGGAATTTCAATGATCCTTATAATCCGCAAGGTCAAGGTCAGAATGTCAATTCTGGGGGTTCTAGTAGTGGTTTTCAACAACGCGCCCTAGGATTTTATTAGAAGCCCCAGGTTGAAGAGAAGAAATCAGAGTTGAAAGATATGACGGAGAAGTTGGTGATTTCTCAGACTCAACTCATTGCGACTCAAAATCATAGGGATGAAAAGAATGACCACATGTTTCGGAGTCAACAAGCTGGTATCCACAATTTAGAAAAGCAAATAGGAAGTCTTGCAATTATAGTAAGTGAAAAGAAACTAGGTGAGTTGCCGAGTGACACCAAGGCTAACCCCAGAAGGGGATAATTTTCACGTGATTACTTATACTCCCTCCGTCCCTATTTAATTGTCCATAGACAAAAAAACACAGAGTTTAAGGAAATGTCATACAAGTATTGTACTTTTGGTTTATTTTTTTCCATTTATAAAAGTGAACAATTAATTTGGGACACCTAAAATGAAATACTGGACAATAAATTAGGGACGGACGGAGTATAAAGATCGCGTATAGTGGAGTGGTGGAGCAAAATATATATTGTAGTAATAAAACTTATGTAGTACATGTTATCCAAAACTTTTTTCCTTGATTTTTGCAAAAGTAATGAAAACTATATACCGAAGTCTCTTCATCGCAAGATGAAGGAGACGAACAAGTATACAATAATGTTAAACTTATATAGTTATCCAGAGAAGATACCAGCTATTATCTTTTATGCCAAATAATTAATTCTACTTTGTAATCTGTAAACTGTTGGTGCGTGAAGCTTAATTGTAATGAAATACAGAGCGATTGGATCATGCTTTGATTGAAATATTTTCTAAATGACACGTCATGTGGTATTGGTCGTAACTTTAAAGTTGTGGTCATGTGCGTTGTAAAGTTCTAAATGTTGGTTATTAATGCCCAAGACACAGCTTATGCCTATACTACTAATAACATTTGAACCTATAGGGTCACACACAATGAGCAAATAAATATCAATTACATTTTTGAATATGATTTTATGTTACAACCTTATTATACATGTTGTGACATTGTTATTTATTAGAAATAATAATACAACAATTGTATATGGATGAGAATGCATACATATATATATATAAATATGTATATGTGTAAGTAACAATTATATTTTTTTACTTGTTTCCATCTTGTTAACTAAATAATATAATAGTTTTATCAAATTGTTTGATAAAAGTAACTATATAATATTAACTAGTTGACTCTACATTATGTAAGAGTACAAGTAATATGAAATGGTGAGTATGTTCATTGCTTGTGACTTTGATCATAAAATTGACTAGTATGCTCCATATTTCACTTGATCTTTTCTTTAAATAGGATGGATGGATGTATGTTTTTAGATGCAAGTAAAAAAACACATACAAGTATCATAAAATGTTATCTTCCTTTACTTACAAAAGGTTCTAAGTATTTTTTTTTCATATTTGAAAGAACTACTAGGAAAAGGATAGGTATAAAACAAGAAATAAGAAAGGTTGTTTCTTATACGTGTTCTTTCAAGGTTGTAAAGTGATGTTATGCGAGGTGTATATGAAATAGTTATATTTTTACTACAAAATACTATTAAATACGATACAATTTTACACAAGTTATTTATTTATTTATAGAGTGGATATACCTAAACCTTGCTACAACACTTATAGGCAGTGTACCTAATCGTACAGTAGTGTAGTTTTTAGTAAGTCCGGTTCGTCCACAGGGAACTCGCCAAGTTTAACGCTATATTTTTAAAACTATATTTGTAAATAAATATATATATAAATATAAGTAGTATTATTATTATAAAACGGGGTTTTTACCGTTTAATGACCGGTTTGTCGATTTTAAAATTTTAGTCGCAGTTAAAACCTAATGTAAAAATATTAAAAATAAATATAACTTAATTTAAAGCGTAAAGTAAATAACGATAATGAAATTGCGATAAATAAAAGTGCGATAAAATAAAATTGCGATAATTAAAAAGTACGATAATTAAAAGTGCAATTAAATAAAATAACAGTAAAATAAATGCGATAATTAAAAGTGCAATTAAATATGAAATAAAGGAATTATGCTTATTTAAACTTCCGTAATCATGATGTTTGACGTGTTGATTTTAGTTTATTCCCATGGGTTAATTGTCCTTTGTCCTGGATTATTCAATATGTCCATCTGGTTTTTGTCCATAACAGTCCATCAGTCATAAATATAAAGTGCGAGTGTCCTCGTCAAATTATCCTTATATCCGAAGTCAAATATTCCAACTAATTGGGGACTTAAACTATAATTACACCAAGTGTCCTTGTATATAATTCACCCTTGTTTTAATAATTCCAATTGACTATTAATCTATTCCCGTGTCCGGTTAAATGAACGATTATTAGTACTTATAAATATCCCGCCCATCGTGTCCGATCGAGTGTATATGGTTATTTATAGGTACATCCAATTGTAAATCTTTATATTAAATTAATAAACTATCATTTAATTAAACAAATATAAAGCCCATTAATAGCCCATAGTCTAATTTCCACAAGTGTCGTTCTTTTGTCCAAACCCCAATTATGGTACAAAGCCCAATTACCTCGTCTTAATATTTTAGCCCAACATCATGATTACTTCGGCTTAAATAAGCATAATAATAACTTAGCTACTAGACATTAATTTAAAAACAAAATTAACCATAACTTACAGTGGGTATTGATAGCGTAGCGGTACACGGATAGAGTTTCGACTTACACAACCTTAAAATATTCGACTAACCCAACATTATTATTATCACTAACTTAAAATTAAAATTACAAATTGAGATTACGACTTGGATTGATACTTGATACATAAATATAAGGGAAAGAAAAAGAATAAGAAAAATTAAGTGTAAAAAATACGTCCGAAAATGCTGAAATTTATAGATGTGGCCTGACATCTGATGCCATGCGATCGCATGGATTTAACACTGCTAGGCCATGCAATCGCATGGCCTACTTTTCCAGCTCACATGCCTTTATTTTCTTCTTTGTCGATGTTATTTAATATAATATATAATATATAAATAATTTATATAATTATTTAAATATTATATTTTATTCTTGTGCATAGTAGACTTGTAATTTTTGGTCCGTTGAGTCGGGCGTTAATAGTTGGCTCAGGTCCCGGTTCTCGTTTTTCGAACGTCCTTTCGTATAATTTAATATCTTGTACTTTTCATTTTGCAGCTCGTACTCTTGTAATTTTGAGACGTTCCTCATCAATAAATTGAACCACTTGAATTATATCTTGTAAATTTGAGCTTTTTGGTCATTTGCGTCTTCAAATTGTCGTTTTCTTCTTTTGTCTTCGCACTTATTTATTTAAACGAATATTACATAAAAATAGAACAATTGCAACTAAAAGCTTTACATATTGGAAGGATAATGTGTCTAAATATATGTTCATTTGGAGCACTATCAAATATCCCCACACTTGAGCGTTGGTTGTCCTCAAGCAATACCGAACTTGAAATTAAATCACACTTCACTCGAATCACTTTTTTATTCTCACACTTTATACATCAGTGATTTTGATACGGCGGTATAAACAATGGTAGTAACGATGTGGTTTACAGTCCCACATGACTATGAAAATTTAGATCCTTTAAGGAAATTGGATCTTTATGAAAACATTTAGTCTTTTGAAAATTCATTCTAGATTTTACCCTAGATAAGTTTTCCGGAATAACCCTTCACCGGTGTTGCAAAATATTTTTGTGGGTTTTGTGGGTTTCAGATTTGAAAATTTTAGTTCAAAACTTGCGGTTTTGTGTCACCCACTTGCTAACCTTGTATTAGGAAAGCAACACGTCCAGTATACTTGCTCCGTATATTACCTTTTGGTAAACTACCGTCCGGTTGTAAAGGAAAGCGTTGAACAAGCAACTGTTAAGGTAATGTCTAATGACATGCAGGTGTTCATGGTCCACAACGTGTCGGATGCAATTACTATCCTTTGTAGGAGCAATAGTAAAGATCACCCAATCGTTTTTCGGTCTAGCACAAGGTCCTGTCTGAAATGTCCCATTCATATTGATTATAAACGTTCCATATTAATTGATTTCGTCGCGTGGTTTTGACCTCTATATGAGACGTTTTTCAAAGACTACATTCATTTTTAAAACAACCATAACCTTTATTTTATCTATAAAGGTTTAAAAAGCATTAAGTAGATTATCAAATAATGATAATCTAAAATATACCGTTTACACACGACCATTACATAATGGTTTACAATAAGAATATATTACATCAAAAATAAGTTTCTTGAATGCAGTTTTTACATAATATCATACAAGCATGGACTCCAAATCTTGTCCTTATTTTAGTATGCAACAGCGGAAGCTCTTAATAATCACCTGAGAATAAACATGCTTAAAACGTCAACAAAAATGTTGGTGAGTCATAGGTTTAACCTATATATTATAAAATCATAATAATAGACCACAAGATTTCATATTTCAATATACATCACATACATAGAGATAAAAATCATTCATATGGTGAACACCTGGTAACCGACATTAACAAGATGCATATAAGAATATCCCCTATCATTCTGGAAAATCCTTCGGACATGATAAAAACGAATTCGAAGTACTAAAGCATCCGGTACTTTGGATGGGGTTCGTTAGGCCCAATAGATCTACCTTTAGGATTCGCGTCAATTAGTAGATCGGTTTACTAATTCTTAGGCTACCAAGCAAAAGGGGCATATTCGGCTTCGATCATTCACCCATATAATGTAGTTTCATTTACTTGTGTCTATTTCGTAAAACATTTATGAAACTGCATGTATTATCATCCCAAAATATTAGATTTTAAAAGTGGGACTATAACTCACTTTTACAGATTTTTACTTCGTCGGGAAGTAAGACTTGGCCACTGGTCGATTCACGAACCTATAACAAATATGTACATATATATCAAAGTATGTTTAAAATATATTTACAACATTTTTAATACGTTTTAATGTTTTAAGTTTATTAAGTCAGTTGTCCTCGTTAGTAACCTACAACTAGTTGTCCACAATTAGATGTACAGAAATAAATCAATATATATTATCTTGAATCAATACACGACCCAGTATATACACGTCTCAGGCTAGATCACAAATCAAACTATATATATTTTTGGAATCAACCTCAACCCTGTATAGCTAACTCCGACATTACTGCATATAGAGTGTCTATGGTTGTTCCAAATAATATATATAGATGGGTCGATATGATATGTCAAAACATTTGCATACGTGTCTATGGTATCCCAAGATTACATAATATATTAGAATACATGTATAATACAATATAAGTTAGCTAGGATATGATTAATATAGATTTGTTACCAATTTTCACGTAGCTACAACAAGCAAAAATAACCAATTTTATTTTACCCATAACTTTTTCGTTTTAAATCCGTTTTGAGTGAATCCAATTGCTATGGTTTCATATTGAACTTAAGTTTATGAATATATACAGAAAAAGTATAATTTTATTGTCGTAATTACAGGTTACAAGTCATTTTTGTAAAGGTAGTCATTTCAGTCGAAAGAACGACGTCTAGATGACCATTTTGGAAAACATACTTCCACTTTGAGTTTAACCATGATTTTTGGATATAGTTTCATGTTCATAAGAAAGATCATTTTCCCAGAAGAACAACTTTTAAATCAAAGTTTATCATAGTTTTTAATTAACTAACCCAAAACAGCCCGCGGTGTTACTACGACGGCGTATATCCGGTTTTACGGTATTTTTCGTGTTTTCCGGTTTTAAATCATTAAGTTAGCATATCATATAGATATAGAACATGTGTTTAGTTGATTTTAAAAGTCAAGTTAGAAGGATTAACTTTTGTTTGTGAACAAGTTTAGAATTAACTAAACTATGTTCTAGTGATTACATGTTCAAATCTTCGAATAAGATAGTTTTATATGTATGAATCGAATGATGTTATGAACATTATTATTACCTCAAGTTAAGTAGGTAAACCTACTGGAAGTGACAAGAAATGATCTAGCTTCAAAGGATCTTGGATGGCTTGAAAGTTCTTGAAGTAGAATCATGACACGAAAACAAGTTCAAGTAAGATTATCACTCGAATTAAGATAGTTATAGTTATAGGAATTGAATCAAAGTTTGTATATGAGTATTATCTTGTATTAGAAAGATATCTTACTGTAAATAAGAAAGATTTCTTGAAGTTAGATGATCACTTTACAAGATTGGAAGTAAGCTAGCAAACTTGGAAGTATTCTTGATTTTATGAAACTAGAACTTATAGAATTTATGAAGAACACTTAGAACTTGAAGATAGAACTTGAGAGAGATTACTTAGATGAAGAAAATTGAAGAATGAAAGTGTTTGTAGGTGTTTTTGGTCGTTGGTATATGGATTAGATATAAAGGATGTGTAATTTTGTTTTCATGTAAATAAGTCATGAATGATTACTCATATTTTTGTAATTTTATGAGATATTTCATGCTAGTTGCCAAATGATGGTTCCCACATGTGTTAGGTGACTCACATGGTCTGCTAAGAGCTGATCATTGGAGTGTATATACCAATAGTACATACATCTAAAAGATGTGTATTGTACGAGTACGAATACGGGTGCATACGAGTAGATTTGTTGATGAAACTGAACGAGGATGTAATTGTAAGCATTTTTGTTAAGTAGAAGTATTTTGATAAGTGTCTTGAAGTCTTTCAAAAGTTTATGAATACATATTAAAACACTACATGTATATACATTTTAACTGAGTCGTTAAGTTATCGTTAGTCGTTACATGTAAATGTTGATTTGAAACCTTTAAGTTAACGATCTTGTTAAATGTTGTTAACCCAATGTTTATTATATCTAATGAGATGTTAAATTATTATATTATCATGATATTATGATATATTAATATATCTTAATATGATATATATACATTTAAATGTCGTTATAATGATAATCGTTACATATATGTCTCGTTTCGAAATCCTTAAGTTAGTAGTCTTGTTTTTACATATGTAGTTCATTGTTAATATACATAATGACATGTTTACTTATCATTTATCATGATTAAACATATTGTAACAATATCTTAATATGATTCATAGGTAATTAGTAAGACGTTGTTATAACGATAATCGTTATATATATCGTTTCGAGTTTCTTAATTCAATAAACACAATTTTATGTATATAACTCATTGTTAAAATATCTAATGAGATACTTACTTATCATAATATCATGTTAACTATATTTATAATCATATATATGTCATCATATAGTTTTTACAAGTTTTAACGTTCGTGAATCACCGGCCAACTTGGGTGGTCAATTGTCTATATGAAACATATTTCAATTAATCAAGTCTTAACAAGCTTGATTGCTTAACATGTTGGAAACACTTAATCATATAAATAACAATTTCATTTAATATATATAAACATGGAAAAGTTCGGGTCACTACAGTACCTACCCGTTAAATAAATTTCGTCCCGAAATTTTAAACAGTTGGAGGTGTTGACGTATCTTCTGGAAATAAGTGCGGGTATTTCTTCTTCATCTGATCTTCTCGTTCCCAGGTGAACTCAGGTCCTCTACGAGCATTCCATCGAACCTTAACAATTGGTATCTTGTTTTGCTTAAGTCTTTTAACCTCACGATCCATTATTTCGACGGGTTCTTCGATGAATTGAAGTTTTTCGTTGATTTGGATTTCGTCTAACGGAATAGTGAGATCTTCTTTAGCAAAACATTTCTTCAAATTTGAGACGTAGAAAGTGTTATGCACAATCGCGAGTTGTTGAGGTAACTCAAGTCAGTAAGCTACTGGTCCGACACGATCAATAATCTTGAATGGTCCAATATACCTTGGATTTAATTTCCCTCGTTTACCAAATCGAACAACGCCTTTCCAAGGTGCAACTTTAAGCATGACCATCTCTCCAATTTCAAATTCTATATCTTTTCTTTTAATGTCAGCGTAGCTCTTTTGTCGACTTTGGGAGGTTTTCAACCGTTGTTGAATTTGGATGATCTTCTCGGTAGTTTCTTGTATTATTTCCGGACTCGTAATCTTTCTATTCCCCACTTAAAGTGCTTCAAACGGCGCCATCTCAATGCTTGAATGGTAGCTGTTGTTGTAGGAAAATACTGCTAACGGTAGATGTCGATCCCAAATGTTTCCGAAATCAATAACACATGCTCGTAGCATGTCTTCAAGCATTTGTATCGTCCTTTCGCTTTGCCCATCAGTTTGTAGATGATAGGCAGTACTCATGCCTAGACGAGTTCCTAATGCTTGCTGTAATGTCTGCCAGAATCTTGAAATAAATCTGCCATCCCTATCAGAGATAATAGAGATTGGTATTCCATGTCTGGAGACGACTTCCTTCAAATACAGTTGTGCTAACTTCTCCATCTTGTCATCTTCTCTTATTGGCAGGAAGTGTGCTGATTTGGTGAGACGATCAACTATTACCCAAATAGTATCAAAACCACTTGCAGTCCTTGGCAATTTAGAGATGAAATTCCATGGTAATGTTTTCCCATTTCCATTCCGGGATTTCGGGTTGTTGAAGTAGACCTGATGGTTTCTGATGCTCCGCTTTGACCTTAGAACACGTCAAACATTCCCCTACGTATTTAGCAACTTCGGCTTTCATACCTGGCCACCAAAAATGTTTCTTGAGATCCTTGTACATCTTCCCCGTTCCAGGATGTATTGAGTATCTGATTTTATGAGCTTCTCTAAGTACCATTTCTCTCATATCTCCAAATTTTGGTACCCAAATTCTTTCAGCCCTATACCGGGTTCCGTCTTCTCGAATATTAAGATGTTTCTCCGATCCTTTGGGTATTTCATCCTTTAAGTTTCCCTCTTTTAAAACTCCTTGTTGCGCCTCCTTTATTTAAGTAGTAAGGTTAGTGTGAATCATTATATTCATAGATTTTATACGAATGGGTTCTCTGTCCTTTCTGGTCAAGGCGTCGGCTACCACATTTGCCTTCCCCGGGTGGTAACGAATCTCAAAGTCGTAATCATTCAACAATTCAATCCACCTACGCTGCCTCATATTCAGTTGTTTCTGATTAAATATGTGTTGAAGACTTTTATGGTCGGTATATATAATACTTTTGACCCCATATAAGTAGTGCCTCCAATTCTTTAATGCAAAAAATAACCGCGCCTAATTCCAAATCATGCGTCGTATAATTCTGTTCGTGAATCTTCAATTGTCTAGACGCATAAGCAATTACTTTCGTTCGTTGCATTAATACACAACCGAGACCTTGCTTTGAGGAGTCACAATATATCACAAAATCATCATTCCCTTCAGGTAATGACAATATAGGTGCCGTAGTTAACTTTTTCTTTAACAATTGAAACGTTTTCTCTTGTTCATCTTTCCATTCAAATTTCTTCCCTTTATGCTTAATGCAGTCAAGGGTTTTACTATTCTGGAAAAGTCTTGGATGAACCTTCTGTAGTAACCAGCTAGTCCTAAAAATTGGCGTATGTGTTTCAGAGTTTTCGGGGTTTTCCACTTTTCAACGGTTTCAATCTTTGCTAGATCCACCTGAATACCTTCTTTGTTCACTATGTGACCGAGGAATTGAACTTCTTCCAACCAAAATGCACACTTTGAAAACTTAGCGTACAGTTTTTCTTTTCTCAGCAACTCTAGCACTTTTCTCAAATGTTCTTCGTGCTCTTGATCATTCTTCGAGTAAATAAGTATGTCATCGATGAAAACAATGACAAACTTGTCAAGATATGGCCCACACACTCGGTTCATGAGGTCCATGAATACAGCTGGTGCATTAGTTAATCTAAACGGCATAACCATAAACTCGTAATGACCGTAACGCGTCCTAAAAGCAGTCTTTGGAATATCATCCTCCTTCACCCGCATTTGATGATATCCAGAACGTAAATCGATCTTCGAATAAACAGACGAGCCTGGTAGTTGATCAAATAAGTCGTCGATTCTCGGTAGTGGGTAGCAGTTCTTGATGGTAAGTTTGTTCAACTCTCGGTAGTCGATACACAACCTGAATGTACCATCTTTCTTCTTGACAAACAAAACAGTAGCTCCCCATGGTGATGTGCTTGGTCGAATGAAACCACGCTCTAAAAGTTCCTGTAAATGACTTTGTAATTCTTTCATTTCGCTGAGTGCGAGTCTGTATAGAGCACTACCTATTGGTGCAGCTCCTGGTACAAGGTCTATTTGAAATTCAACGGATCGATGTGGGGGTAATCCCGATAATTCTTTCAGAAATACATCGAAAATTCTTTTGCGACAGGAACATCATTGATGTTCTTTTCTTCAGGTTTAACTTCCTCGAGGTGTGCTAGAATGACGTAACAACCTTTTTTTATTAGTTATTGCGCCTTCAAACTACTAATAAGATTTAATTTCGCGTTGTTCTTTTCTCCGTACACCATTAAAGGTTTTCCTTTTTCACGCATAATGCGAATCACATTTTTGTAACAAACGACCTCTGCTCTCACCTTTTTCAACTAGTCCATGCCAATTATTACGTCAAAACTCCCTAACTCGACTGGTATTAAATCAATTTCATCCCCCAGTTTAATTTCTCTCTCCCGACATATATTATCAGCTGAAATTAATTTACCGTTTGCTAATTCGAGTAAAAATTTACTATCCAAAGGCGTCAATGGGCAACTTAATTTAGCACAAAATTCTCTACTCATATAGCTTCTATCCGCACCCGAATCAAATAAAACATAAGCAGATTTATCGTCAATAGGAAACGTACCCGTAACAAGCTCCGGGTCTTCCTGTGCTTCTGCCGCATTAATATTGAAAACTCTTCCACGGACCTGCCCATTAGTATTCCCCTAATTCGGTCAATTTCTAATAATGTGGCCCTTTTTTCCACATTTATAACAAACAGCATTGGTATTACTTGCTCCGACACTATTCTTTTCGGCATTACTTGTTTCGACATTATTTGTTCCTTTAGTTCTGTTAAACTTTGGTCCGTAGACCACACACTTTGTCGCGCTATGACCATTTCTTTTACACCTGTTGCAAAATGTCGTGCAAAACCCCTGATGATTTTCTTCACACCTATGACATGGCTGTTTTTGGTTTTTGTTGCCGTTGTTGTTATTGAGGTTGTTGTTGGGATTGTTATTGTTGTTGAAACGGTTGTTGTAGTTGTTGTTGTTGTTGTTGTTGGGATGTTTGTTGTAGTTATTGTTAGGATTGCGGTTATTGTTGCGATTGTTGTTGCGGTTGTTGGGATAGTTGTTGCGATTGTGGTTGTAATTGTTGTTGTTGTTGTTGTTGTTGCACTGGTGTCTCTTGTCACCGTTTTCCTCCCACTTCCTCTTGAGTTGTTTCGTGTTGGATTCTTCGGCCGCCTGCTCTTTAATTCTTCCCTCAATCTGATTTATGAGTTTATGAGCCATTCGACTTGCCTTCTGTATAGAAGCGGGCTCGTGTGAACTTACATCTTCTTGAATCCTTACTGGTAACCCTTTTACAAACGCGTCGATTTTCTCTTCTTCATCTTCGAATGCTCCCGGACACAATAGGCACAACTCTGTGAATTGTCGTTCATATGTGGTAACGTCAAACCCTTGTGTTTGTAACTCTCTAAGTTCTGCCTTGAGTTTATTGACTTCGTTTCTAGGACGGTACTGCTCGTTCATCAATTGCTTGAATGCCGACCACGGTAGTACATAAGCAGCATTTTGTCCTACCTGTTCAAGATAGGTGTTCCACCATGTTAAGGCAGTACCTGTGAAGGTATGCGTAGCGTACTTAACTTTGTCCTCTTCAGTACACTTACTTATGGCAAACACCAATTCGACTTTCTCGGTCCACCGTTTCAATCCAATTGGTCCTTTGGTTCCATCAAATTCCAAAGGTTTGCAGGCAGTGAATTCTTTGTAAGTGCATCCTACACGATTTCTTGCGCCGTTAGCTGCATTGATAGATTCAGAGTTATTGTTGGTATGTAGCGCAGCCTGTACTGCAGCTATGCTTGCAGCAAGAAAAGTACGAAATTCCTCTTCGCTCATATTCATGGTGTGTCGAGTAGTCGGTGCCATTTCCTTCAAAATAGCCAACTGTATCGAGTTAATCATACAGAATATTAAGAGTAGTTAATAGTATTTCGTAGCATAATATGAACTCATTTATAAAAGCTTTTTCTTCATATTAGCGTTTTATAAGTTTAAATTCGGGTACTACCTACCCGTTAAGTTCATACTTAGTAGCTAATATACAATTCAACTACTAAAATTCCATATGAAAAACTGATTATAATAATATATCACATACAAATATTCTTCAAACTTACAACTTCGCTATATTACATATAACATGAAATATAGTACACTTTGATACAGGACAGTTTTGAAGATAAATTTAGTTAATACGCAAGTTGTTCAGCAAAGGAAATAAAGACACGTAATTCATTAGTCCAGAAACAAGTCATGCATTCTGGTTTTACTAAGACGACTTCCCATCCTTGGTCTTGTGGAAAATAACCGTTATGACCATTGGCTAGGCAGCATGTTGTAATGTCATCAAAAGGACGAGGGTTTCGTAATGTCCAACATCCCGTAATAATCTAAAAACCTTGTTTTTCACCCCAACTACTGAATCCGTCACTTGTGGGAAGGTCTTATTTAAAAGTTGCAATCCGATATTCTTTTTCTCACTTTGGTAAGAAGCGAACATCACTAACCCGTAAGCATAACATGCTTCTTTATGTTGCATGTTAGAAGCTCTTTCTAATTCACGAAATCCTATGTTGGGATATGTTGAATCAAAATAGGTTCTTAACCCGTAGCGTAAAATTGCATTTGGGTTCCCCGCATTTAACGCTTTAAAGAAAATGAAAGGACCCGTCCTAATCCACCTGGACGAAGTCATCAACATTTGGTCCCATTGCGATGATCGGCTCCAAGTAATGTCCTTATATTGAGCAAATGCACAGCGGAAGACTTAATTCATACCTGAGAATAAACATGCTTTAAAGTGTCAACCAAAAGGTTGGTGAGTTCATAGGTTTATCATAACAATCATTTCAATATGTTAATAGACCACAAGATTTCATAATCATAAACATAATACACTCGCAAGTGTATGTAAAGCATTCTAAGTGGTTGAGCACTTGGTAACCATTCTTAACATTTAATCAACGTCGCATATTCCCTTTATTATGAAATCTCACTACACCGTACCAAGTGTAGTCACCAAAACGAAGTACTGTGCAACCGTTGAATACTGGTAGTCCAGTCCGGTTGGGGTTGTCAGGCCCGATAGATCTATCAACAGGATTCGCGTTTACAATACCCATGTAAATAGTAGTTACCAAGCTACAGGGAAATATGCCAGTGGTACAACTCAACGTAGAATATATTTTTAAGTACTTGTGTCTATTTTGTAAACATTTATAAAAGCAGCGCATGTATTCTCAGTCCAAAAATATATATTGCAAAAGCAATTAAAAAGGGAGCAAATGAAACTCACTTTTGCCTTGAAGGTATTTAATTCGACTTGGTCTCCGATAGATATCATGAACCTAACCATATATATAATATATCAACATATTTTCTTTTTAAGTAATCGTTACATATATATATACTTTTAATACTTTTAATATTTTCTTAGTCCGTAGTTAGCAGTCCGATGTTAGTGGTCCACAATTAGTTGCTTAAATAAAATAAATAAAGACCCCATCGTATTCGTATTGATCAGAATTAATCTCGACCCATGGTACCATGTTTTCAAATGACGTGTTGCGTACATAAAGTACCGTGTTGTCAAATGACGTGTTGCGTACAATCATGAGGTCTTATGATTAATCTTCTCGTGTTGTTTACGGGTGGTCCTGAAATATATAAAATCAAATCATAAGTAATTATATATAAAATATCATATTAATTAGAAAAGATATGATTAATTTACTTTTTCTCCAAATATTTTCGTAGCTAAACTAGCTTAGGATACCCAATCTTGTTTTAGTCGTAGTTTCTTCATTACAACTCCGTTTTTGTTGGTTCAACTTGCCACTTCCTTGGATCGAGTCAAATTTTAAGAATATGAAATGAAAATACCTTAGTTTGTATTTGAAATCACAAGTTATAGGTCAAACTTTGGTAAAACTTATGAAAGTGATCATTTTCCATCATAAAAACAACATTTAATGATCATTTTTCTAAAAATACTTACACTTTGAGTTAAACCATGAAATTTTTATGTGTTAACATATTCATAAGAAATATAATTTTTCCAGAACATGAACTTCCAATTCAAAGTTCAAGATGGTTTTTAATTATCCAACCCAAAACAGCCCCCGGTTACACTCCGACGATGTAGATTCAGTTTTTAAGGTGTTCTTTGTAAAACCAAGTTATATCTTATTAAGTTAGCATATCATTATGATATATTACAGGTCTTGAAGTGTTTTAAAAGTTAAGTTAGAAGGATCTATTTAGTTTGCAAACAAGTTTGAAATCATTCAAACTATGTTCTTGTTGTTAAAATTTTACAACATAAAATAAGATAGCTATATAATTATGAATCGAACAAGATTATGAACAAGGTTACTACCTTAAGTTACTTGGACAAAATTACTGTAAGAGATAAGAAAAATCTTGGAATCAAAGAGTGGTGGAGTTAGAACAAAAGGTTGGAAGTATACTTCTTCAAATGGGTGGTTATTTTGATTTGTTCTTGAAAGAGTTTTCTTATGGTGTTTAAGGCTTGTAATTGAAGCTAAATGATGGGGAAAATGCTTGGAGATAATCAAGTATGAAGTTAGGAGTATTTTGAGAGAGAAATGAGGGTATAGGTATGAGAAAATGGAGTGAAGAAATGGTGTTCATTCATAAAAACGTTTTTAGTTTATAAAGAAAGAAAAGGATTCCTAATTTTATTTTCTTACTAATAATTCATGCTACTTGACAAATCCTAGTTACCTCATATCTAGGGCAGTAATAATGTTGATTAGGATGTTGATTTGATGTGTATATACCAATAGTAAATACATATAGAAGCTGGGTATGATACGGGTACATATACCCTAGATATACGTATAGAAATCTTGAGGAAACGGAATGAGAATTCAAATATAGCTATCTTTTGTGAACATACTTTTATTGTTTTATGTATTTAAGTCCTTAAAAAGTGATTAAATACATTATATATATGATACATGTATAAGCATTATAGGTTATAAGTATATATATCAAAGAATGTTACGTATAGTTATCGTTTTGAAAACTTAAGTTAGTAGTTTCAAAATATACTTATAACTTATTGTCATTAGTACACAATGAGATGTTAAACCATCCTTAGATAATGTTAAATATATATAAATACATATATATATACACAAACGTATAATTATCGTATGTTATATAGTTCGTGATATCATCGGTCAAATTGGACTGTCAAACGTTGTGTAAAACTCTTTTCATAAACACAAGTCTCAACAATTTGGATTGCTTATCATGTTGGTAAGGTTTAATTTATGTAAATATTAATCTCATAAGTATAAAATGATTGGAAAAATCCGGGTCGTTACAGTACCTACCCGTTAAATAAATTTCGTCCTGAAATTTGAATGGGATGGTCATGGCTGACAATAAGTATGTTTTCATGACGTATACGAGTTGGAAATTAGAGTTTTATTATCATCAAGTAATATTGGTAAAGCAATTTGATTTTTGTGAAGAGTACGAGTGAGGCTATCACCAAAGGGTGAAATGAGTAGGTATAGATTCGTCATATCTTTTGACGTAGATAGGATTGATTTCCAAGTTCAAGAGATTTGGAGTAAAATCTTCATAATGAGATTTGATTCTTCGATAATCAAGGAAATTAGAATCCGCTTTAAATACGATCATCTATTTTGATTGCTCTGTCGGATCTTTTACTATAAATCCACCTCCCTTCATTTCCTTACAACTCATACCTTCTATTCTTCCTCCCTCAATTCATACTTTAAAATATTTATCAGTATGCTTCATCCAGTACTGATCCTGGATATACTCTTAACTTTCATCTCTGTCATTCTTCTTTTTCATCTACCTCCGGAGGATTTTATTTATTTCTACTATTACCTTGGGGTTATAGTATTGTTAATTCTCCCGTGCCTTTACGTTGCAATACGTATTGATATACACGGTTTGTAATTTATTTGTTGTTGTCGAGCTTTATATTTTCTTTTATATTCAACAGTTCCATACTTCTGTTTCCTCTTCCCGACTTCGAGTCAAGCGAATAATGGTCTGGAATTCGTAGGTATGGATTTTGAAATAAACATAGTTAATGTTCTAAGAAGGAAATAGTAATTGAACGATCTTGATTTGGTAAGTTACCAGAATGTCCGAAAAGATAGAATTATCAAGGAGATATGTTCTTAATATGTTTGGAGATTGGGTAGAATGTAAGAGTTGTGTAACATGGCACATGATGACGATACTGTGAATCATCATGCTTCATTAGAAACTCAGCATGACTTACTGTAATATAATGACGTTGATCAAGTGTCATTATATTATACAAATCCATGCTTCAGTTCCCAACACTACTTCAAAACATTCATATTTTAAACTCGAAGGTTTCAGAATTTAGAAACTAACACAGTTTCTTTTATGTTGCAGATATTACGGAGAGATAAATGATCTCAGATAAGAATAGTTGTGAAAATATCGCGAGAAATATGGAGGATATTTATAATAGAACATACGAGAATATCTTAGAATTTCTAATATCAATGGATGATGAAGAAGATTTGTCTGTGAAGGTTTAGAATGAGAAATAAGATGTTTGCTAACGATTTCAGCAGGCACAGAATCATTTGGATTCTTTGAAGGCAAACTTATTCTTTGTGATTTGTCCATGGCTTTCTTCATAGTTTCGCATAATCCGCTTTTCGGTACTAAATTTTCTATCGAGCGTTCCTAACACTCCTTTCTTTATCATCAAACTTTTGGCCATTAAGATCATCTACAACATGCTGCTTCGTTAGCATTTTCAAAGTTAACTGATCTGGGTCATCGGTTATCAAACCGAGGTGGTTTCAGGAGAATTGTGTTTTTTAGAATGATTAATCGCTGATGGTAATATTGTGGAATATAAAAGGTTCCCCAGTAACAATAAAGAGTACGCATATATATCGCGGTTATAATAAAGTTGTTTCGGATGAAAAGTCGGAGTTGACTTGCTGGAGCTGTGACAAAATTAGCTACTTTGGAAAGGGATTGCAAAACGATCTTTGGTAATAACAATGTCAAAGGAACTAGAACAGATACGTGTCAAACGTTTACTCAGTTTCCGAGGGTTTTTCAGGTGCATAACTATATGCATCAATCTTTTCTTCCGTAGATGAAGTGCGGTTAGTTTATCCTCTCGATTGAGGTATTTTAAAGAATCATGATAGATTTGAACGCTGATTGTAATCGTCGAGATACAATGAGGTTTAAGATGAAATCAAGTGGCAATCTTGAAGAAATGTTTAGTTTCATATGTTATAATCAATATTTTAATTCATTTTAATTGTCCAATGTCATTAGTCCACAGTCGATAGTCTACAGTAACAGTCCAATAATTCATATATAGTTTAATATATAATATACGAATTAATTAATACGTGTCGTGACCCGTATACGTCTCAGACTCGATCACAACTCAAACTATATATATTATTGTAGAATCAACCTCAACCCTGTATAGAGAACTCGATCATTACTGCATATAGAGTGTCTATGGTGATTCCAAATAATATATATAGATGCGTCGATATGATATGTCAAAACATTGTATACGTGTCCCAATATTTAAAGTGCGTAAAATAATTACAGAAATTAAATGACGATAAATAAAAGTGCTATAATTAAATTGCGATAAATAAAATGTAATCAGTTAGCTAGGAACAGTTAGCTGGAACAGTTAGCGTGGATTCTTAACAAAATTTTTCATAGTTAATTTGTTTGTTTCTAACAGATTTTATTTTGTCATATGTTTTCTTCATATGCCACTTGTTGGATTCTGGGAAGTCAAAATCCAAATATGAAATTGAATGAAAATGGTTATCCTGCAGTGAACGGATACGTATATCGGTGGTTGTAAGTAGGATAGTAAATGACTGTTGAATCAGCTTCGACGAATGTACAATGTAACTTATTAAGATGAAATCTAATTATTCCTCGGGTATTACCTACCCGTTAAAAAAAATTTCACCATTAATATTTTGTACAAAAGAACTTTTAATTACAATCTTTATGAAAACATATATACATATATATTTTCTTCAGATGAAATCATGAATTTAATGAGTTAATATGATATTAATCTCATTTGCTTTTCGGTTTGAGCTGGAATAAGAAATCTCTAAAACTTTTTGAAACCACATATTCTTCGCAGAATATCAATGAAGTTATGGATCAATACTTCATCGTTCATTATTGTTGGTACTCCTTGGTATCTATGGTGCGTATGATGTTGATGTTTGTGGGACAGATTATGATGTTGAGACGTGTGATGCGGATGTTGTTTGTTAGTGGTGATGATGGTATTTTTGATGTTATTGATGGTGGTGTTGATTATGCTGCTGGTGCTGCTGCTGGTGTTTGCAACCTTCGCACCATGTTCTCCAAAGCCGTCACGCGAGCGCGAAGTTCGTTAACTTCTGCTAGTACACCGGGATGATTGGCGGTTGGAGCGAGCGAATGAACAAGATTTGTAATATGGGATAGTATATAATAATGACGAGATACTCTAGAAATGAGAGAGAAAATGGTGTTTCGAATAGGTTCACCGGTAAGTGCTTCAGGTTCATCGCCAAGAGGGCAATTTGGTGGATGGAATGGATCACCTTCTTCTTGTCTCCAGTGATTTAGTATATTACGAACACATCCCCAATTCATCCAGAATAGATGATGGCAAATTGGTTGATCCATTCCGGTGACGCTGCTTTCGGAGCCCGAATGGAAATCCATATCAGCATAACTGTCGGAATCTGAAGAATTCGAACTAGATGCGGAATCCATCTTGTATAATGGGGAAAATGAATTTTTGGTATGGAAAAGATTATGGGAGTTAGATTTGGTACTCTTCAATACATAATTTACATATGTATATATAATACCAAAATCCCGTAAATTACGGAAAATCTTTGAAAAGATATCAGTCAAAGTTCGCAATAACAGATATGCTAAGATAAGAATTCGTCTATACACTATCAATGCAGTAAATTCAGTAAAACGTGTCTAGACTTATGAATGATAAGCAGGTAATTTCCTAAGGATGATAAGCAGATGATTTACGACTAGAAATGATAAGCAAAACTTTTGACATGTAGACACGGTCGAAGTCCAGACTCATTAATGCATCCTAACAACTACTAGTTAGACACACTAATGCAAGACCTGGTTTGCTACGACCACTGCTCTGATACCAACTGAAAGGACCCGTCCTAATCCACCTGGACGAAGTCATCAACATTTGGTCCCATTGCGATGATCGGCTCCAAGTAATGTCCTTATATTGAGCAAATGCACAGCGGAAGACTTAATTCATACCTGAGAATAAACATGCTTTAAAGTGTCAACCAAAAGGTTGGTGAGTTCATAGGTTTATCATAACAATCATTTCAATATGTTAATAGACCACAAGATTTCATAATCATAAACATAATACACTCGCAAGTGTATGTAAAGCATTCTAAGTGGTTGAGCACTTGGTAACCATACTTAACATTTAATCAACGTCGCATATTCCCTTTATTATGAAATCTCACTACACGGTACCAAGTGTAGTCACCAAAACGAAATACTATGCAACCGTTGAATACTGGTCGTCCAGTCCGGTTGGGGTTGTCAGGCCCGATAGATCTATCAACAGGATTCGCGTTTACAATACCCATGTAAATAGTAGTTACCAAGCTACAGGGAAATATGCCAGTGGTACAACTCAACGTAGAATATATTTTTAAGTACTTATGTCTATTTTGTAAACATTTATAAAAGCAGCGCATGTATTCTCAGTCCAAAAATATATATTGCAAAAGCAATTAAAAAAGGGAGCAAATGAAACTCACTTTTGCCTTGAAGGTATTTAATTCGACTTGGTCTCCGATAGATATCACGAACCTAACCATATATATAATATATCAACATATTTTCTTTTTAAGTAATCGTTACATATATATATACTTTTAATATTTTCTCAGTCCGTAGTTAGCAGTCCGATGTTAGTGGTCCACAATTAGTTGCTTAAATAAAATAAATAAAGACCCCATCGTATTTGTATTGATCAGAATTAATCTCGACCCATGGTACCATGTTGTCAAATGACGTGTTGCGTACATAAAGTACCGTGTTGTCAAATGACGTGTTGCGTACAATCATGAGGTCTTATGATTAATCTTCTCGTGTTGTTTACGGGTGGTCCTGAAATATATAAAATCAAATCATAAGTAATTATATATAAAATATCATATTAATTAGAAAAGATATGATTAATTTACTTTTTCTCCAAATATTTTCGTAGCTAAACTAGCTTAGGATACCCAATCTTGTTTTAGTCGTAGTTTCTTCATTACAACTCCGTTTTTGTTGGTTCAACTTGCCACTTCCTTGGATCGAGTCAAATTTTAAGAATATGAACTGAAAATACCTTAGTTTGCATTTGAAATCACAAGTTATAGGTCAAACTTTGGTAAAACTTATGAAAGTGATCATTTTCCATCATAAAAACAACATTTAATGATCATTTTTCTAAAAATACTTACACTTTGAGTTAAACCATGAAATTTTTATGTGTTAACATATTCATAAGAAATATCATTTTTCCAGAACATGAACTTCCAATTCAAAGTTCAAGATGGTTTTTAATTATCCAACCCAAAACAGCCCCCGGTTACACTCCGACGATGTAGATTCAGTTTTTAAGGTGTTCTTTGTAAAACCAAGTTATATCTTATTAAGTTAGCATATCATTATGATATATTACAGGTCTTGAAGTGTTTTAAAAGTTAAGTTAGAAGGATCTATTTAGTTTGCAAACAAGTTTGAAATCATTCAAACTATGTTCTTGTTGTTAAAATTTTACAACATAAAATAAGATAGCTATATAATTATGAATCGAACAAGATTATGAACAAGGTTACTACCTCAAGTTACTTGGACAAAATTACTGTAAGAGATAAGAAAAATCTTGGAATCAAAGAGTGGTGGAGTTAGAACAAAAGGTTGGAAGTATACTTCTTCAAATGGGTGGTTATTTTGATTTGTTCTTGAAAGAGTTTTCTTATGGTGTTTAAGGCTTGTAATTGAAGCTAAATGATGGGGAAAATGCTTGGAGATGATCAAGTATGAAGTTAGGAGTATTTTGAGAGAGAAATGAGGGTGTAGGTATGAGAAAATGGAGTGAAGAAATGGTGTTCATTCATAAAAACATTTTTAGTTTATAAAGAAAGAAAAGGATTCCTAATTTTGTTTTCTTACTAATAATTCATGCTACTTGACAAATCCTAGTTACCTCATATCTAGGGCAGTAATAATGTTGATTAGGATGTTGATTTGATGTGTATATACCAATAGTAAATAAATATAGAAGCTGGGTATGATACGGGTACATATACCCTAGATATACGTATAGAAATCTTGAGGAAACGGAATGAGAATTCAAATATAGCTATCTTTTGTGAACATACTTATATTGTTTTATGTATTTAAGTCCTTAAAAAGTGATTAAATACATTATATATATGATACATGTATAAGCATTATAGGTTATAAGTATATATATCAAAGAATGTTACGTATAGTTATCGTTTTGAAAACTTAAGTTAGTAGTTTCAAAATATACTTATAACTTATTGTCATTAGTACACAATGAGATGTTAAACCATCCTTAGATAATGTTAAATATATATAAATACATATATATATACACAAACGTATAATTATCGTATGTTATATAGTTCGTGATATCATCGGTCAAATTGGACTGTCAAACGTTGTGTAAAACTCTTTTCATAAACACAAGTCTCAACAATTTGGATTGCTTATCATGTTGGTAAGGTTTAATTTATGTAAATATTAATCTCATAAGTATAAAACGATTGGAAAAATCCGGGTCGTTACAGAAAACAAGGCGCAACTTACGGTCTCCCCAATGTGATATACCCCACCTATCAAAGGAAAGCCTTTTATAAACTAAGGCATTTCTGGAAAGTCTTTCAAATGTTTGACAAGTTAATTTCGCCATAACTAAATGTGCTGATGAATTCTGACCGACCCTAGACAAGATTTCCTCAATCATATCCTCTGGTAGGTCTTCTAAAATATTCGGTTGTCTACCCTTAACGTCCATTTTGTTTTTATACTGTAAAATGGACAAGGATTAGATTCGTAAAAGATAATTAACAAACAATACAAGCAATTTTTACATAGAACATAAAAGTACAAGCACACTACAATACATATAATACACAACATGATTACAACCCTCTAATCTGAATCACTGGTTTCTTCTTCTTCGGACTTGGTTCGTTTTCCTAATTTTCTAGGAATATATGGTGTTCCTCTAATACGAGCCGTCGTTTTCCATAATGGTTTAGAAAAATCTGGTGGTTTAGAGGTTCCCGGGTCATTGTTACATTTTAGGAAATACGGGTGTTGCCGATACATATAAAGTTCATCGGGGTTGGAATCGGGTTTCTCTATTTTTATACCTTTTCCCTTATTATTTTCTTTCGCTTTATTAAATTTGGTCAAGGTAATTTCTATAACATCATCGGAATCCTCATCGGGATCCGATTCATCGGAAAATTGGTAATCTTCCCAATATTTTGCTTTCTCGACGGAAACACCATTGACCATTATTAATTTTGGTCCGTTGGTTGAAGATTTTCTTTTATTTAATCGATTTACTATAGGTATCAATATTTTTTCCTCCGGAACCTCTTCTTCTTCTGGTTCCTCCTCTTCCGATTCATCCTCTTCTGGTTCCTCTTCTTCCAGTTCCTCCTCTTCCGGTTCCTCTTCGGGAATTTGTGAATCTTCCCAAAATATATTCGACTCTTCATTATTATCAGGTGAATCAATGGGATTTGTACTAGAGGTAGACATCTATCACACAATATCAAACACGTTAAGAGATTAATATATCACATAATATTTACATGTTAATAATATATAGTTTCCAACAAAAAAAATGTTAAGCAATCGTTTTTGAAGAAAAATACGGTCGAAGTCCAGACTCACTAATGCATCCTAACAAACTCAGTAAGACACACTAATGCAATTTTCTGGTTCTCTAAGACCAACGCTCGTATACCAACTGAAATGTCCCGTTCATATTGATTATAAACGTTCCATATTAATTGATTTCGTCGCGAGGTTTTGACCTCTATATGAGACATTTTTCAAAGACTGCATTCATTTTTAAAACAACCATAACCTTTATTTTATCTATAAAGGTTTAAAAAGCATTACGTAGATTATCAAATAATGATAATCTAAAATATACCGTTTACACACGACCATTACATAATGGTTTACAATAAGAATATATTACATCAAAAATATGTTTCTTGAATGCAGTTTTTACATAATATCATACAAGCATGGACTCTAAATCTTGTCCTTGTTTTAGTATGCAACAGCGGAAGCTCTTAATAATCACCTAAGAATAAACATGCTTAAAACGTCAACAAAAATGTTGGTGAGTTATAGGTTTAACCTATATATTATCAAATCATAATAATAGACCACAAGATTTCATATTTCAATATACATCCTATACATAGAGATAAAAATCATTCATAGGGTGAACACCTGGTAACCGACATTAACAAGATGCATATAAGAATATCCCCTATCATTCCAGGAAATCCTTCGGGCATGATAAAAATGAATTCGAAATACTAAAGCATCTGGTACTTTGGATGGGGTTCGTTAGGCACAATAGATCTATCTTTATGATTCGCGTCAATTAGTAGATCGGTTTACTAATTCTTAGGCTACCAAGCAAAAGGGGCATATTTGGATTCGATCATTCACCCATATAATGTAGTTTCATTTACTTGTGTCTATTTCGTAAAACATTTATAAAACTGCATGTATTCTCATCCCAAAATATTAGATTTTAAAAGTGGGACTATAACTCACTTTCACAGATTTTTACTTCGTCGGGAAGTAAGACTTGGCCACTGGTCGATTCACGAACCTATAACAAATATGTACATATATATCAAAGTATGTTCAAAATATATTTACAACATTTTTAATACGTTTTAATGTTTTAAATTTATTAAGTCAGCTGTCCTCGTTAGTAACCTACAACTAGTTGTCCACAATTAGATGTACAGAAATAAATCAATATATATTATCTTGAATCAATCCACGACCCAGTGTATACACGTCTCAGGCTAGATCACAACTCAAACTATATATATTTTTGGAATCAACCTCAACCCTGTATAGCTAACTCCGACATTACTGCATATAGAGTGTCTATGGTTGTTCCAAATAATATATATAGATGGGTCGATATAATATGTCAAAACATTTGCATACGTGTCTATGGTATCCCAAGATTACATAATATATTAGAATATATGTATAATACAATATAAGTTAGCTAGGATATGATTAATATAGATTTTTTTACCAATTTTCACGTAGCTACAACAAGCAAAAATAACCAATCTTGTTTTACCCATAACTTCTTCGTTTTAAATCCGTTTTGAGTGAATCCAATTGCTATGGTTTCATATTGAACTTAAGTTTACGAATCTATACAGAAAAAGTATAATTTTATAGTCAAAATTACAGGTTACAAGTCATTTTTGTAAAGGTAGTCATTTCAGTCGAAAAAACGACGTCTAGATGACCATTTTGGAAAACATACTTCCACTTTGAGTTTAACTATGATTTTTGGATATAGTTTCATGTTCATAAGAAATATAATTTTCCCAGAAGAACAACTTTTAAATCAAAGTTTATCATAGTTTTTAATTAACTAACCCAAAACAGCCCGCGGTGTTACTACGACGGCGTATATCCGGTTTTACGGTGTTTTTCGTGTTTTCTGGTTTTAAATCATTAAGTTAGCATATCATATAGATATAGAACATGTATTTAGTTGATTTTAAAAGTCAAGTTAGAAGGATTAACTTTTGTTTGCGAACAAGTTTAGAATTAACTAAACTATGTTCTAGTGATTACATGTTCAAATCGAATGATGTTATGAATGTAACATCCCGCCTTTTTCCGTTTACTTTTCCGTTTAACTATTTAAGTTCCGTTATATGTTTATAACACATTCCGTTAATATGCGTTGAATTATCTCGTTTAGGTAATTCCCGCACCCGGTTTAAAGTTGAGGGACCAAACTTGCCAAAGGTTGAAACATTTGACTAGGTCAAAGAGTCAACCCTTATTCTCATCCATTCATTCATCTCTTTCATTCTACTACTTCACCTTTTCTCTCAAAACCCTCAAACCTTCAATCATCATCCAAATTCGTTCAAGAAGGATTCGATCAAAACAAATTGCATATTTGAACTCCTCGTGATCTCCTCTTCGTTTCCATACCGATTTCATCAATTTTGGGTAACTTTCTAAAATCACTAATTCTTGTGTTCTTGAGATTTTTAAGTTATAAGGTTGTTAATTAGTGTCTATGGCTCGAGTCTAGTTTGTTTATGTGATTTGTATGCTCGTTTTTGATATTTTGATGTAACTAGTTCATTATGAAAATTACTTGCTAAATCCTTGATTTTGGATGATCAAATGTTATTAGATTGTTAATGTGCATGTTTTAAAAGTGTTACTAGTATCATTAGCTTCATTTGGATGTAAAGATTGATCTAAGAAACCTCTTAAACTTGATTATGAAATTTGGTGATTTTTGGTTAGGGCTTCATGAACTAGGAATAGATTTTTGATGCATTAAATGACATGAAATGTTAATTGTAAGTGTTAGGTTGTGTTGTATGCTTAATTACCTTCGAAACGGCATATTGTTCATGTAATTTGGCTATCGAATCATTAAATGGCGTTTATGACTTGTATGCATTGAATGAGGAGCATTGATTGCGGTTTTTGGTTGTTGTAAATGAAAGTTTGATTGATAAAAAGTGCATAGTTGCGTTCCTTGTCAAAATACCTTTCCGGTGATATAAAATGCATGCCTTGAATGTTTGCGGTTTGTAAATTGTGTTGGGTTGAGTTTTGATTCGTGCACTTAGGAGTTTCAGCGACCAGGGCCTGGAAACACCTCAGGACGCCGTCCAGATACCCAGGACGACGTCCCACTTTTCTAACCTAGACGCCGTCTAGGAATTGGGGACGCCGTCCCACTCTTTTAATCGAGACGCCGTCTAGCCATTTGGGACGCCGTCCCGTTTGCCTAAAACTGGCTGTTTGCTTGACCTTTTGACGAAAAATGTTTGGCATGTTCTAGACCCCCAATTTACATGTAACTTGTTTTAAAATGCTTATATATGAATAACTAGCATAGAAAATTTGTCCGAGACCCGACCCGAACGTGTTGACTTTTTGTTGACTTTGACCGACCAAAGTTTGACTTTTTGTCAAACTTAACCAAATGATTATGCAACCCTCCTAACTTGTTTATATACTTGTACCTTGCATGAAACTTGACAATTTGATTGCACATGCTACATAATCGAGTCGTATTGAGCCATAGGACTAATTGAACATCTTTACCCTTCGTGACTATCGTTATTGATACAACCTATTTGTTTAGGTCAAGACTAGCATTGTTCTTTGCACACGTTACTTGTCGAAGTACTTTTTGGTTCGTGCATACAAGGTGAGATCATAGTCCCAAATTTTTTTTACTCTTTTGAACTTACTTTTGGGATGAGAAAACATAAACGATTCTTTTGAACTAAGTGAACACAAGAACGGGAAAACAAACATTCTACATACGAGTTTAGAACGAAAATCCTCAATCCGATTATCATTAGTTACATCAGATGGTGTAAGCGAGAACTTATGTTATATGGCCATATGGGTTTGACAAACCCTCATTCAAACGGTTCGCTACCGTTTACGAATGAAATATATTTTCGGGAACAGTGTTGTTCTAGCACTAATTGATGGGGTATTCAACGGACGGAACGTTAAGCTTTGATAATTGGGTGCTCGTGAATATTAACTTTTAGAATGTACTATGACTTTATCAATATTGCAACTCTTGTGGTTCATCTTGCTTTTACTCATTTACTTATTAAACCTATGATTTCACCAACGTTTTCGTTGACAGATTTTCTATGTTTTTCTCAGATCCTTGAACTTAGGTGATATATGCTTCCGCTCATTATTTGATACTTGCATTGGATGTCGAGTATACGTGCATTTCATGGAGCATCTTTTGACTTTACTTTAAACCGTGCCGCCTAGACTTCATTCGTATTATAACGTTGTAACTTAACTATTGGTTGAACAATTCTTGTAAACTTTGAAACAATCTTTATTTTGAAATGAAGGCGACATATTTTGGTCAAAAGTTATCTAAAAGATTTATAATCAGGTAATGGGACCCACGTAGCCGACGCCATCACTTGACGATTTTTCGGGGTCGCTACAAGTGGTATCAGAGCCTTGGTTGTAGGGATTTAGAGTTCATTTGTGTCCACCCTGAGTCATAGGGTACATAGGTGAATCTAGACTACAACCGGCATATAGACTTGACATAGGAATTACTTGACAAATTGTGCATTTATACTCTAACTCTTCTACTCATATCTACTCTTATTCTATCTAAATCTTGCGTTATATAATTTAATTGACACGCCACCTTGACTATATGAAGTAATGTCGAATGCACATATGAATTAGGGTAATATAATTCCCGGAAATTATATTACGGTGACTCATATGAACATACCGACACTATGACATAAAGAATTTAAGGCGGGTCAAGGATAATTTTCTCTCTATCTTTATTCCATATCACGGTTAGTATTATTTAGAATACTAACCAACGGTATTCTTTTGTTTTGAAGGAACAATGGCTCCTCGTCGTGTACGCCGCAATGAAACTCCCGAACAAGCTCTCGAACGGATGATAGCTACCGCCGTAGATGCGGCCATGGCCGGTCACTCGTCTAACAACAACAATAACACCAACCACAACAACAATAACCAAGGAGCCGGTAACTCTAGCGAAGGGTGCTCCTACAAAGCTTTCATGGGGTGCAAACCTCACACTTATGATGGAACCGGGGGACCGGTTGTGCTTACTCGCTGGTTTGAACAAACCGAGGCCGTCTTTAGCATAAGCGGTTGTCGGGATCAAGACAAGGTCAAATACTCCACCCACACTTTCTCCGGAATTGCTCTAACATGGTGGAACACCTATGTTCAATCGGTGGGTACCGATGAAGCTCATGCCCTCTCTTGGGCCGATCTAAAGGAAAAGATGATTGTTGAATATTTTCCGCGCGAAGAAACCCGAAAGCTTGAGGAAGAACTAAGAGATTTGAAAGCGGTCGGAAACGATCTTAAAGCTTATAATCAACGCTTCTCCGAACTATCCTTGATGTGTCCTAATCTTGTTAACCCCGAATCTCAAAGGATTGAGCTCTACATGCTCGGTCTTCCAAAAAGCATCAAACAAGGGGTGATGTCATCCAAACCCACTACTCATCAAGCCGCTATGAACATGGCTCGCCAATTAATTGAAACGGTTGACGAAATCGTAGTACCGGATCCTAAGGCCGAGGACAAGTCGGGTGGCAACAAAAGGAAATGGGAAGCCACTCCATCAACTAACTACAACAACAACACCTTCACCAAAAAGCCCTTCAACAACGACAGCAAGAAGGGTTATGTCGGAAACTTACCTTTGTGCAACAAGTGCCACAAACATCATTACGGCGAATGTAACAAGCTAATTTGTCACCGTTGCCAAGGAGTTGGTCATAGGGCCAACAATTGTACAAGCACCGCCCCCGTTGCACGAAAGGGGCCCAATCCTCCAAAAACGGTCACTTGTTACGAATGTGGCCAAACGGGCCATTATAAGAACGAATGCCCAAAAAAGAAAGCCAACCCCAACAACCGAGGTCGAGCCTTTAACATCAACACCGAGGAAGCCCGAGATGACAATGAACTAGTCACGGGTACGTTTCTTCTCAACAACTCTTATGTTACTTGCTTATTCGATTCGGGTGCCGATAAATGTTTTGTGTCTAAGACTTTGGCTCCTACCCTTTGCACTCCACCACACCCTTTAGATACTATTTATTCCATCGAAGTGGCCGACGGAAAACTCTTAAGTGCCGACACATATTACCGGGGGTGTACTTTGAACATTTTGGGTAAGGAATTTGAAATTGACTTGATACCCATGGAATTAGGGAGTTTTGATGTAATAATCGGTATGAATTGGATGGTCAAAAATAAATCTCACATTCTTTGCGATCTTCACGCAATCCGAATTCCTATCGAGAATGGTGAACCATTGATTGTCTATGGCGATAAGAGTTGCACCAGACTCAACCTCGTTTCGTGCCTTAAAGTTAGAAAACTGCTCCGTAAGGGTTGTTTTGCGATCCTTGCCCACGTTAAGAAAGTCGAGTCCGATGATAAGCATATCGATGATGTGCCAATTGTTAGTGACTATTCCGATGTATTTCCCGATGAATTGCCGGGTCTTCCACCTCATCGACCGGTTGAATTTCAAATCGATCTTATTCCAGGAGCCGCACCCATAGCGCGTGCACCGTATAGACTCGCTCCATCCGAATTACAAGAATTACAAAGTCAAATCCAAGAGTTACTTGACCGTGGTTTCATTCAACCTAGCCATTCACCATGGGGCGCTCCGATTTTGTTCGTCAAGAAGAAAGACGGATCCCTACGAATGTGCATTGATTATCGTGAACTAAACAAATTGACGGTTAAGAACCGATATCCTCTTCCTCGCATTGATGACCTTTTTGATCAACTACAAGGTTCTCGTGTATACTCAAAAATCGATCTCCGCTCGGGTTACCATCAATTAAGGGTTAAGGGGGAAGATGTCTCCAAAACCGCTTTCCGGACTCGTTACGGTAGTTATGAATTCCTTGTCATGCCTTTCGGTCTCACTAACGCACCGGCGGTGTTCATGGATCTCATGAACCGCGTGTGCAAACCTTACCTCGACAAATTCGTTATCGTGTTCATCGATGATATTTTGATCTATTCTAAAAACGAAGAGGAACACAAAGAACATCTCCAACTCGTGCTCGAGCTCTTGAGAAAAGAGCAACTATATGCCAAGTTCTCCAAGTGTGAATTTTGGTTAAAGGAAGTTCAATTTCTTGGTCATGTTGTAAGTGATCAAGGCATTAAAGTCGATCCCGCAAAAATCGAAGCCATTAGTAAATGGGAGACTCCTACTACTCCTACTCAAATTCGTCAATTCTTGGGTCTCGCCGGATACTATCGTAAATTCATCAAGGATTTCTCCCTAATCGCTCGTCCTTTAACCGCGTTAACTCACAAGGAACGAAAATTCGTTTGGACATCCGAACAAGAAACCGCTTTTCAAATCTTGAAAACTAAGCTAACCACCGCTCCTATCTTGTCACTTCCCGAAGGCAATGATGATTTTGTTGTATATTTTGATGCCTCGAAAAACGGTTATGGATGCGTATTAATGCAACGAAAGAAAGTCATCGCTTATGCCTCTCGACAACTCAAAGTTCACGAACGAAACTACACGACACATGATCTTGAACTCGGTGCCGTCATCTTTGCGCTTAAGCTATGGAGACATCATCTTCTTGGTACCAAGAGTACTATCTTTACCGATCACAAAAGTCTCCAACATATCTTCGATCAAAAGCAACTAAACATGAGACAACGAAGGTGGATTGAAACCTTGAACGATTATAATTGCGAGCTTCGTTACCACCCCGGGAAGGCAAACGTAGTAGCCGATGCCTTAAGTCGAAAAGAAAGAGCGGTGCCTCTTCGTGTCCGAGCTTTAAACATCACCATTCACACCAACCTTAATAGCCAAATTCGGGTAGCCCAAGATGAGGCTCTCAAGGATGAAAACCTTTCACACGAGCTCTTAAACATTCACGTCTCTCGATTCGAAATTAAGGAGACCGGACTCCGATATTACGCCGGAAGGATTTGGGTGCCTAGTTATGGGGACCTACGAAGCCTTATTTTAGATGAAGCCCATAAGTCACGATACTCGATTCACCCCGGTGCCAATAAGATGTACCACGACCTTAAACAACTATATTGGTGGCCGAACATCAAAAGGGACGTAGCTACTTATGTTTCCAAGTGTTTGACATGTTCCAAAGTCAAAGCCGAACACCAAAGACCGTCCGGATTACTTCAACAACCCGAGATCCCGCAATGGAAGTGGGAAAGGATAACGATGGATTTTATCACCAAGCTACCAAAAACGACGGGCGGTTATGATACCATTTGGGTTATTGTTGACCGTCTCACCAAATCCGCACACTTCCTTGCCATGAAAGAAACAGACAAAATGGAGAAACTTGCACAACTTTACATTAAAGAGATCGTAGCCCGACACGGTGTACCTTTATCGATTATCTCCGACCGAGATGGCCGTTTCGTTTCTAGATTTTGGCGTACATTGCAAGAAGCATTGGGAACGCGTTTAGACATGAGCACTGCATATCATCCTCAAACCGATGGACAAAGCGAACGTACAATTCAAACCTTAGAAGACATGTTACGAGCTTGCGTGGTTGATTTCGGAAAAGCTTGGGACAAGCACTTACCTCTCGCCGAGTTCTCTTATAACAATAGTTATCACGCGAGTATTAAAGCCGCACCTTTTGAAGCGCTATATGGCCGCAAATGTCGTTCACCTCTTTGTTGGGCCGAGGTAGGCGACGTGCAAATCACCGGACCTGAACTCATTCACGAAACCACTGAGAAAATCATTCAAATCCGAGATAGGCTTAGGACGGCCCGAAGTCGTCAAAAGAGCTATACCGAAAAACGATGCAACGATCTTGAATTTCAAGTCGGTGACCGAGTAATGTTAATAGTCGCACCTTGGAAGGGTGTAATCCGTTTTGGGAAACGCGGGAAGCTAAATCCGCGGTATATTGGTTCTTTCGAAATTTTGGAGCGTATTGGAACCGTTGCTTATCGTTTAGATCTTCCGCCTCAATTGAGCTCCGTTCATCCTACTTTCCATGTATCCAACTTGAAAAAGTGTCTTGCCGAACCCGATATCGTCATTCCTCTCGAGGAGCTTACCATTGATGACAAACTTCATTTCGTGGAGGAACCGGTTGAAATTGTGGACACCTCCGTCAAGACATTGAAACAAAGCCGAATCCCGATTGTTAAAGTCCGTTGGAACGCCAAAAGGGGACCCGAGTTTACTTGGGAAAGACAAGATCAAATGCAAAGGAAGTATCCTCATCTATTCGTGAATTCGGAAACGCAAGATCTCGAGGAAGAAACAACGACTACTACGCCTACTTAAATTTCGGGACGAAATTTCTTTTAAGGTGTAGGTAATGTAACATCCCGCCTTTTTCCGTTTACTTTTCCGTTTAACTATTTAAGTTCCGTTATATGTTTATAACACATTCCGTTAATATGCGTTGAATTATCTCGTTTAGGTAATTCCCGTACCCGGTTTAAAGTTGAGGGACCAAACTTGCCAAAGGTTGAAACATTTGACTAGGTCAAAGAGTCAACCCTTATTCTCATCCATTCATTCATCTCTTTCATTCTACTACTTCACCTTTTCTCTCAAAACCCTCAAACCTTCAATCATCATCCAAATTCGTTCAAGAAGGATTCGATCAAAACAAATTGCATATTTGAACTCCTCGTGATCTCCTCTTCGTTTCCATACCGATTTCATCAATTTTGGGTAACTTTCTAAAATCACTAATTCTTGTGTTCTTGAGATTTTTAAGTTATAAGGTTGTTAATTAGTGTCTATGGCTCGAGTCTAGTTTGTTTATGTGATTTGTATGCTCGTTTTTGATATTTTGATGTAACTAGTTCATTATGAAAATTACTTGCTAAATCCTTGATTTTGGATGATCAAATGTTATTAGATTGTTAATGTGCATGTTTTAAAAGTGTTACTAGTATCATTAGCTTCATTTGGATGTAAAGATTGATCTAAGAAACCTCTTAAACTTGATTATGAAATTTGGTGATTTTTGGTTAGGGCTTCATGAACTAGGAATGGATTTTTGATGCATTAAATGACATGAAATGTTAATTGTAAGTGTTAGGTTGTGTTGTATGCTTAATTACCTTCGAAACGGCATATTGTTCATGTAATTTGGCTATCGAATCATTAAATGGCGTTTATGACTTGTATGCATTGAATGAGGAGCATTGATTGCGGTTTTTGGTTGTTGTAAATGAAAGTTTGATTGATAAAAAGTGCATAGTTGCGTTCCTTGTCAAAATACCTTTCCGGTGATATAAAATGCATGCCTTGAATGTTTGCGGTTTGTAAATTGTGTTGGGTTGAGTTTTGATTCGTGCACTTAGGAGTTTCAGCGACCAGGGCCTGGAAACACCTCAGGACGCCGTCCAGATACCCAGGACGACGTCCCACTTTTCTAACCTAGACGCCGTCTAGGAATTGGGGACGCCGTCCCACTCTTTTAATCGAGACGCCGTCTAGCCATTTGGGACGCCGTCCCGTTTGCCTAAAACTGGCTGTTTGCTTGACCTTTTGACGAAAAATGTTTGGCATGTTCTAGACCCCCAATTTACATGTAACTTGTTTTAAAATGCTTATATATGAATAACTAGCATAGAAAATTTGTCCGAGACCCGACCCGAACGTGTTGACTTTTTGTTGACTTTGACCGACCAAAGTTTGACTTTTTGTCAAACTTAACCAAATGATTATGCAACCCTCCTAACTTGTTTATATACTTGTACCTTGCATGAAACTTGACAATTTGATTGCACATGCTACATAATCGAGTCGTATTGAGCCATAGGACTAATTGAACATCTTTACCCTTCGTGACTATCGTTATTGATACAACCTATTTGTTTAGGTCAAGACTAGCATTGTTCTTTGCACACGTTACTTGTCGAAGTACTTTTTGGTTCGTGCATACAAGGTGAGATCATAGTCCCAAATTTTTTTTACTCTTTTGAACTTACTTTTGGGATGAGAAAACATAAACGATTCTTTTGAACTAAGTGAACACAAGAACGGGAAAACAAACATTCTACATACGAGTTTAGAACGAAAATCCTCAATCCGATTATCATTAGTTACATCAGATGGTGTAAGCGAGAACTTATGTTATATGGCCATATGGGTTTGACAAACCCTCATTCAAACGGTTCGCTACCGTTTACGAATGAAATATATTTTCGGGAACAGTGTTGTTCTAGCACTAATTGATGGGGTATTCAACGGACGGAACGTTAAGCTTTGATAATTGGGTGCTCGTGAATATTAACTTTTAGAATGTACTATGACTTTATCAATATTGAAACTCTTGTGGTTCAGCTTGCTTTTACTCATTTACTTATTAAACCTATGATTTCACCAACGTTTTCGTTGACAGATTTTCTATGTTTTTCTCAGATCCTTGAACTTAGGTGATATATGCTTCCGCTCATTATTTGATACTTGCATTGGATGTCGAGTATACGTGCATTTCATGGAGCATCTTTTGACTTTACTTTAAACCGTGCCGCCTAGACTTCATTCGTATTATAACGTTGTAACTTAACTATTGGTTGAACAATTCTTGTAAACTTTGAAACAATCTTTATTTTGAAATGAAGGCGACATATTTTGGTCAAAAGTTATCTAAAAGATTTATAATCAGGTAATGGGACCCACGTAGCCGACGCCGTCACTTGACGATTTGTCGGGGTCGCTACAATGAACATCATTACTACCTCAAGTTTAGTAGGTAAACCTACTAGAAGTGACAAGAAATGATCTAGCTTCAAAGGATCTTGGATGGCTTGAAAGTTCTTGAAGTAGAATCATGACACGAAAACAAGTTCAAGTAAGATTATCACTCGAATTAAGATAGTTATAGTTATAGGAATTGAATCAAAGTTTGTATATGAGTATTACCTTGTATTAGAAAGATATCTTACTATAAATAAGAAAGATTTCTTGAAGTTGGATGACCACTTTACAAGATTGGAAGTAAGCTAGCAAACTTGGAAGTATTCTCGATTTTATGAAACTAGAACTTATAGAATTTATGAAGAACACTTAGAACTTGAAGATAGAACTTGAGAGAGATCACTTAGATGAAGAAAATTTAAGAATGAAAGTGTTTGTAGGTGTTTTTGGTCGTTGGTATATGGATTAGATATAAAGGATGTGTAATTTTGTTTTCATGTAAATAAGTCATGAATGATTACTCATATTTTTGTAATTTTATGAGATATTTCATGCTAGTTGCTAAATGATGGTTCCCACATGTGTTAGGTGACTCACATGGGCTGCTAAGAGCTGATCATTAGAGTGTATATACTAATAGTACATACATCTAAAAGATATGTATTGTACGAGTACGAATACGGGTGCATACGAGTAGAATTGTTGATGAAACTGAACGAGGATGTAATTGTAAGCATTTTTGTTAAGTAGAAGTATTTTGATAAGTGTCTTGAAGTCTTTCAAAAGTGTATGAATACATATTAAAACACTACATGTATATACATTTTAACTGAGTCGTTAAGTCATCGTTAGTCGTTACATGTAAATGTTGATTTGAAACCTTTAAGTTAACGATCTTGTTAAATGTTGTTAACCCAATGTTTATTATATCTAATGAGATGTTAAATTATTATATTATCATGATATTATGATATATTAATATATCTTAATATGATATATATACATTTAAATGTCGTTACAATGATAATCGTTACATATATGTCTCGTTTCGAAATCCTTAAGTTAGTAGTCTTGTTTTTACATATGTAGTTCATTGTTAATATACATAATGACATGTTTACTTATCATTTATCATGATTAAACATAGTGTAACAATATCTTAATATGATTCATAGGTAATTAGTAAGACGTTGTTATAACGATAATCGTTATATATATATCGTTTCGAGTTTCTTAATTCAATAAACACAATTTTATGTATATAACTCATTGTTAAAATACCTAATGAGATACTTACTTATCATAATATCATGTTAACTATATATATAATCATATATATGTCATCATATAGTTTTTACAAGTTTTAACGTTCGTGAATCACCGGTCAACTTGGGTGGTCAATTGTCTATATGAAACCTATTTTAATTAATCAAGTCTTAACAAGTTTGATTGCTTAACATGTTGGAAACACTTAATCATGTAAATAACAATTTCATTTAATATATATAAACATGGAAAAGTTCGGGTCACTACACTGTCTTCGACCATGCTATGCAACCACCATTCTTACGGTTGACACCCGAATTGGTTCAGGTGATCTAATGAATTCCAGGTGAATTCCTAGGATTTTACGTTCAATGGTAATGAACGCATTGAAAATGGGTTTTCAGAAAATAAATCGGTTTTAATATTGATCAAAATATTTTCTCGTTCAAGCTCGAGTTTAGATATCATTGAATTCCATGAGTTTGTAATTCTCAATCTTTAAAGTCATTCTCAAGGATTGAGTAATATCAGGCTTAATAGCTGATTTTTAATCTTTAAGGAGATTATCCTTTCTGGAGGTCTGATTCATTAGTCTTATCAAGCTAATTTGCACGGCGCCCTCCCCATTTTATGAGACAGATCCTCTCATGGTTAGGATAAGTCTGATCACTTGGTGACCCTGTTTGATGCTGAGGTCCGTGAATTTCCTGCTGATTTAAGAGATGACTTTTCTAGATTTGTCGTCAACCTACAACTGGTCTGGACGACAACTTCCTGACCTAAATCAAGAAGCGCGTGTCTTTTTCGAAAGACTTTACTTCCTTTTAATGATGGAATTGATTCATCGTGTAGATCCATCTATTCTTTCAAAGGTATTACAATAAATCGGGTAAAACTGATTAGTTTAGTCCAAAGCAAAAGTACCTGCAATAATCTGTACCAAATATGTGATATGTGTTTAAAATAACTTGGTAAATTCTTCCCACACTTAGCTTTTATTTATTTTTTTTTCTTTGCCTTTTTATTCTCCTCTATTACATTTTAAATAAATTCAAACGTTTTGGGTTGTTTCTCCATTTATGTTCTCTCCGAGGTAACAATAATTTCGGTAATAAAAAATAGTTTTATCGTTCATAAATATGTATAAACATGATTTTGAATTCATTTTATTGAAAATTTTTCAAATTTTCACAAAATTTTTCAAATTTTCACAAAATTTGGCAAATAAACTAAGTGTAAACCCGAGAGAATTTATAACCCTTCCCCACACTTGAGATCATGCAATGCCCTCATTTGCATGAAATCGGACTATAATTATAAATTCATGAGGGTGATTAGTGTAGAAAAGTGATTAAAAATACCGAGTTTGCAAACATATTAATTTATATCACATTTGATATTTTGCGTCTTGTCGTCAAAATTAGTAGCTTTTTCTGAACTTTAATGCCATTCTTTGAAAGTGCGCTGTTTTACCTTGTTTTGTACATAACATAATATACAAACATATATATATATATATATATATATATATATATATATATATATATATATATATATATATATATATATATATATATATATATATATATATATATATATATATATATATATATTTTATAAAACAATTTAAATGAATAATTTTTTTAAAATTTTGTTTAGTTTCGGTATGTTTACCTAGTCCGTCACTCGACAAAATTTAAAATTTGTCGTTTTTAAAGCGATTATTTTAAAAGAAAAGATTTTTGGGTTTTTTAATTTTTTTTGGTATACTTTAGATCAATAAAATTAAAAATAATGATAACAAAATTTTTCCCCCCGCCCTCGGCTAAAGCAATTTCGGTTCCATGACCTAGTCTTCAACTTACGATGAATTTTAGAAATCATTTTTTAAACTTAATGAAATAAAGTAAATTTTGTTTTTAAATTCACACAAAACTTAAATTTAAAAAATTGCGTACAAAACCTACAAAACAAAAATTCAGAATTGGGGGAGAAAACTAGTTCTTTAGTGTCTGCTAGTGGAAAAGACCAATCGGATTCCATTCTCGGAACTACACGAGAACAGAACAACTAACTCTAGACAATGTTTTCTTTTTAGAACATTTGAATCTCCCCACACTTAGGTAGCCGTGGTGTCGAAATTGTGATTAACTTCATTGTCAATTTCTCTTGGACCATAATCAACTTGCATATCTGTGAATTTTGCTTTAAGCCATTGGTCGGATTCCTGTGTAATATCCATAAATTCAACTAGTTTTGCCTTTTCTTTAGGCGATAGATTGGATACTAACCGGTTACATAACTTAAAGTTCCCCTTGGTTCTAGCATCGCGAATCCGTTTAATAAGTTTCTTCATTGAACTATTAATAACGGGGTCGTTTAATTTCGTATCAACAATGGGGTTCTTTGTTATCAGGTTATCATTAGGTGTTACTTCATTTTCCCCACACTTAGGCATTTTATTATTGTTAAGCACTACCGTTGGAGTTGGTAAAACAATATGGTTCTTACCAATCATTTTTATTGGTTCAACGATTTTGGTTGGTGGAGATTTAGACTTTCAAGTCACAAAGATGATCGATTTTTCACCATCACTAAGTGTAATTCTACCTTTTCTTACATCAAATAACACCCCGGTGGACGCTAAGAATGGTCAACCTAAAATTAGAAGAACGTTTGAGTCCTCTTCTATGTCAATGACAATGAATTCGACTAGAAAGGTTAAATTACCCACTTGAACGGGTAGGTTGTCAGCAATTCCAACTGGGTGCCTAATGGTATGATCAAAGAGTCGAACACTCATTTCCGTTGGACTTAACTCACCTACTCCTAATCTCTTATATAATGAAAGAGGCATAACACTCACACTCTGTAGTGACCCAAACTTTTCCATGTTTATATATATATTAATTGAGATTGATATTTACATGATTTGATGTTTCCAACATGTTAAGCAATCAAACTTGTTAAGACTTGATTAATTGAAATATGTTTCATATAGACAATTGACCACCCAAGTTGACCGGCGATTCACAAACGTTAAAACTTGTAAAAACGACATGACGATATATATATGGATATACATATGGTTAACATGAGATTATGATAAGTAAGTATCTCCATAAGTATATTAACAATGAGTTATATACATATAAACAAGACTACTAACTTAAGGATTTCGAACCGAGACATATATGTAACGATTATCGTTGTAATGACATTTAAATGTATATATATCATATTAAGATATATTAATATATCATAATATCATGATAATATAATAATTTAACATCTCATTAGATATAATAAACAATGGGTTAACAACATCAATTGAGATCGTTAACTTAAAGGTTTCAAAACAACACTTACATGTAACGACTAACGATGACTTAACGACTCAGTTAAAATGTATATACATGTAGTGTATTTAGATGTATTAAAATACTTTTGGAAGACTTCAAGACATATATCAAAACACTCATACTTAACGAAAATGGTTACAGTTACTTTCCCATTCTTTTCTTTCATCAAGAATTCTAGTCGTATTCTTACCCGTATTATACACGGCTTCAAAACGTACTTACTATGGGTATATACCAATAGGAACTAGCATGGGATTCCAATCTTGATTATGTCATGTATGACTAATCAATTTTAACTTCTACCATGAGCTAGTCAACTAACTAGAACTCCTTTTAACCCCACTCACCACTCACCAATTACCACTCATCATTCACTCCATTTCACTTCCAATTTTCTTTCTAATTCTCTCTCAACACACACACACTATTATGAACGTATTTTTCCAGTAGTTAATCATCATCTTCATCAAAAATCACTTCAAGAATCAAGCTATAATCATCATAGGAAGAACACTTCAAGAACACTTCAAAAATCCCTTCAAGTTTACTAATTTACTTCCAAGCTTTCTAATCCATTCCAAGTAATCATCTAAGATCAAGAAACCTTTGTTATATACAGTAGGTTATCTTTCTTATTCAAGTTAATATTCATATTCAAACTTTGATTCAATTTCTATAACTATAAACTATCTTAATTCGAGTAAAAATCTTACTTGAACTTGTTTTTGTGTCATGATCCTACTTCAAGAACTTTCAAGCCATCCAAGATCCTTTGAAGCTAGATCATTTCTTGTCACTTCCATTAGGTTTACCTACTAAACTTGAGGTAGTAATGATGTTCATAACATCATTCGATTCATATATATAAAACTATCTTATTCGAAGGTTTAAACTCGTAATCACTAGAACATAGTTTAGTTAATTCTAAACTTGTTCGCAAACAAAAGTTAATCCTTCTAACTTGACTTTTAAAATTAACTAAACACATGTTCTATATCTATATGATATGCTAACTTAATGATTTAAAACCTGGAAACACGAAAAACACCGTAAAACCGGATTTACGCCGTCGTAGTAACACCGCGGGCTGTTTTGGGTTAGTTAATTAAAAACTATGATAAACTTTGATTTAACAGTTGTTATTCTGAGAAAATGATTTTTATTAAGAACATGAAACTATATCCAAAAATTATAATTAAACTCAAAGTGGAAGTATGTTTTCTAAAATGGTCATCTAGACGTCGTTCTTTCGACTGAAATGACTACCTTTACAAAAATGACTTGTAACTTATTTTTCTGACTATAAACCTATACTTTTTCTGTTTAGATTCATAAAATAGAGTTCAATATGAAACCATAGCAATTTGATTCACTCAAAACGGATTTAAAATGAAGAAGTTATGGGTAAAACAAGATTGGATAATTTTTCTCATTTTAGCTACGTGAAAATTGGTAACAAATCTATTCCAACCATAACTTAATCAACTTGTATTGTATATTATGTAATCTTGAGATACCATAGACACGTATACAATGTTTCGACCTATCATGTCGACACATCTATATATATTTCAGAACAACCATAGACACTCTATATGTGAATGTTGGAGTTAGCTATACAGGGTTGAGGTTGATTCCAAAATATATATAGTTTGAGTTGTGATCAATACTGAGATACGTATACACTGGGTCGTGGATTGATTCAAGATAATATTTATCGATTTATTTCTGTACATCTAACTGTGGACAACTAGTTGTAGGTTACTAACGAGGACAGCTGACTTAATAAACTTAAAACATCAAAATATATTAAAAGTGTTGTAAATATATTTTGAACATACTTTAATATATATGTATATATTGTTATAGGTTCGTGAATCAACAGTGGCCAAGTCTTACTTCTCGACGAAGTAAAAAAATCTGTGAAAGTGAGTTATAGTCTCACTTTTAAAATCTAATATTTTTGGGATGAGAATACATGCAGGTTTTATAAATGATTTACAAAATAGACACAAGTACGTGAAACTACATTCTATGTTTGAATTATCGAAATCGAATATGCCCCTTTTTATTAAATCTGGTAATCTAAGAATTAGGGAACAGACACCCTAATTGACGCGAATCCTAAAGATAGATCTATTGGGCCTAACAAACCCCATCTAAAGTACCGGATGCTTTAGTACTTCGAAATTTATATCATATCCGAAGGGTGTCCCGGAATGATGGGGATATTCTAATATATGCATCTTGTTAATGTCGGTTACCAGGTGTTCACCATATGAATGATTTTTATCTCTATGTATGGGATGTGTATTGAAATATGAAATCTTGTGGTCTATTGTTACGATTTGATATATATAGGTTAAACCTATAACTCACCAACATTTTTGTTGACGTTTAAAGCATGTTTATTCTCAGGTGAATATTAAGAGCTTCCGCTGTTGCATACTAAAATAAGGACAAGATTTGGAGTCCATGTTTGTATGATATTGTGTAAAAACTGCATTCAAGAAACTGATTTCGATGTAACGTATTTGTATTGTAAACCATTATGTAATGGTCGTGTGTAAACAGGATATTTTAGATTATCATTATTTGATAATCTACGTAAAGCTTTTTAAACCTTTATTTATGAAATAAAGGTTATGGTTTGTTTTAAAAATGAATGCAGTCTTTGAAGAACGTCTCATATAGAGGTCAAAACCTCGCAACGAAATCAATTAATATGGAACGTTTTTAATCAATAAGAACGGGACATTTCAGTTGGTATCCGAGCGTTGGTCTTAGAGAACTAGAATTTTGCATTAATGTGTCTTATCGAGTTTGTTAGGATGCATTAGTGAGTCTGGACTTCGACCGTGTTTACTTGAAAAATGATTGCTTAACAAATTTTGTTGGAAACTATACATTTTTAACATGTGAATATTATGTGATATATTAATCTCTTAACGCGTTTGATATTATGTGATAGATGTCTACCTCTAGAACAAGTCCCATTGACTCACCTAATAATAATGAAGAGTCAAATGTAAATTGGAATGATTCGTGGACTGATTCACAAGTTCCCGAAGAGGAACCGGAAGAAGAGTCGGAACCAGAAGAAGAATCGGAACCGGAAGAAGAATCGGAACCGGATGAAGAAATAGAACCGGTGGGGGAAATAATAAAACGGTTGAGTAAAAGAAAATCCTCAACCAACCGACCAAGGTTAATTATGGTCAATGGTGTTTCCGCTAAGGAAGCAAAATATTGGGAGGATTACCAATTCTCCGATGAATCGGATTCTGACTAGAATTCCGATGATGTTATAGAAATTACCTCAACTGAATTTAAAAAGGCAAAAGAAAATAATAAGGGAAAGGGAATAAAAATAGAGAAATCTAATTCCAACCCCGATGAACTTTATATGTATCGTCAACCCCCGAAGTTCTTAAGTTGTAATAATGACCCGGGAACCTCTAAACCACCAGGTTTTTCTAAACCAATGTGGATAACGATGGCTCGTATTAGGGGAACATCATATATCCCTAGAAACTTGGCAAAACGAACCAAAACCGAAGAAGAAGAAACAAGCGAGTCGGAATAAGATAGTTGTATTCGTGTGGTGTAATATATGTAATATAGTGTGCTTATGCTTTATGATATATGTAAAAATTGCTTGTATTAATAAGTATTTTTTTTTATGAATCTAACTCTTGTCTATTTTACAGAATAAAAACACAAAATAGATAGACAACCCAATATTTTAAGAGACCTACCCGGAGACATGATTGATGAAATCTTGTCTAGAGTCGGTCAGAATTCTTCGGCACAACTATTTAAGGCGAGATCAGTTTGTAAGACATTCAAAGAACGTTCCAAGAATGCCTTGGTTTATAAAAGGCTTTCGTTCGAAAGATGGGGGATATCACATTGGGAAATCCATAAGTTACGATGTGTTTACTTTGACGCATATATTGCGGGGAACCCAAATGCTATTTTACGCAATGGGTTAAGAAATTATTTTGACTCAATATATCCGAATATTGGACTTCATGATTTAGAAAAAGCGGCTAACATGCAACATAAAGAAGCATGTTATGCTTACGGATTAGTAATGTTCGCTTCTCACCAAAGTGAGAACAAGAATATCGGCCTACAACTATTAAACAAAACGTTCCCACAAGTGACGGAGTCGGTAATTGGGGTAAGAAATGAGGTTTTTAGATTGTTACGGGACTGTTGGACATTACGTAACCCTCGTACCTTTGACGACGTTACAACACGATGTCTTATCAACGGCCATAACGGTTATGTTCCACAAGACCAAGGATGGGAAGTAATCCTAGTAAAACTAGAATGCATGACTTGTTTCTGGACGTATGAATTACGTGTCTTTATTGCCTTTGTTGAACGACTTGTGTACTAGCTAGAATTATCTTCACAACCATCTTGTATCAAATTTATTGTGTGCTATATTTCATGCTATATGTGTAATAAGCGGTATTGTAAGTTTGTAAAATATTGTGTAAAAGTTTGAACGCGAAATATTATTATAATCAGTTTTTCATATAGAATTGTAGTAGTTGAATTGTATATTAGCTACTAAGTATGAACTTAACGGGTAGGTACTACCCGAATTTAAACTTATAAAACGCTAATATGAAGAGGACAAAGTAAATTATGCTACGCATACCTTCACAGGTTCTGCGTTAACATGGTGGAATACCTATCTAGAGCAAGTGGGACAAGACGATGCGTACGCACTACCGTGGTCAGCATTCAAGCACTTGATGAACGAGAAGTACCGTCCCAGAACCGAGGTCAATAAGCTCAAGACAGAACTTAGAGGGTTACGAACCCAAGGATTTGATATTACCATGTACGAAAGACGATTCACAGAATTATGCCTATTGTGTCCGGGAGCATTCGAAGATGAGGAAGAGAAGATCGACGCGTTTGTGAAAGGATTACCGGAAAGAATCCAAGAAGATATAAGTTCACACGAGCCCGCCTCCATACAACAGGCATGTAGAATGGCTCACAAACTAGTGAACCAGATTGAAGAAAGAATTAAAGAACAGACTGCTGAAGAGGCCAATGTGAAGCAAGTCAAAAGAAAGTGGGAGGAAAACGGTGATAAGAATCACCAATACAACAACAACAGCAATTACAACAATAATCGCAACAATTATCCCAACAATCGCAACATCAATCGCAACTACAACAAACGGCCCAACAACAACAACAACAACAACAACAACAACAACAACAGCAACTACAACAATCATCCCAACAACAATAATAACCGCAACAACAACAACAATCAGAAGCAGCTATGCCAAAGGTGTGAAAAGTATCACTCGGGGTTCTGCACCAAATTTTGCAACAAGTGTAAAAGAAATGGTCATAGCGCGGCGAAGTGTGAGGTCTACGGACCAGGGGTTAATAGAACGAAAGGAAAAAATGGTGTCGGAACGAGTAATGGCGGAGCAAGTAGTGTCGGAGCAAGTTATGCCAATGTAGTTTGTTATAAATGTGGAAAACCGGGCCACATTATTAGAAATTGCCCGAACCAGGAGAACACGAATGGACAAGGCCGCGGAAGAGTTTTCAATATTAATGAGGCAGAGGCACAGGAAGACCCGGAGCTTGTTACGAGTACGTTTCTTATTGACAATAAATCTTCTTACGTTTTATTTGATTCGGGTGCGGATAGAAGCTATATGAGTAAAGATTTTTGTGCTAAATTAAGTTGTCCATTGACGCCTTTGGATAGTAAATTTTTACTCGAATTAGCAAATGGTAAATTAATTGCAGCAGATAATATATGTCGGAATCGAGAAATTAAACTGGTTAGCGAAACATTTAAGATTGACTTGATACCAGTAGAGTTAGGGAGTTTTGATGTGATAATCGGTATAGACTGGTTGAAAGAAGTGAAAGCAGAGATCGTTTGTTACAAAAATGCAATACGCATTATACGAGAAAAAGGAAAACCCTTAATGGTGTACGGAGAAAAGGGCAACACGAAGCTACATCTTATTAGTAATTTGAAGGAACAAAAACTAATAAGAAAAGGTTGCTATGCTGTTCTAGCACACGTCGAGAAAGTACAAACTGAAGAAAAGAGCATCAATGATGTTCCCGTTGCAAAAGAATTTTCCGATATATTTTCGAAATAATTACCGGGATTACCCCCACATCGATCCGTTGAATTTCAAATAGATCTTGTACCAGGAGCTGCACCAATAGCTCGTGCTCCTTACAGACTCGCACCCAGCGAGATGAAAGAACTGCAAAGCCAATTACAAGAACTTTTAGAGCATGGTTTCATTCGACCAAGCACATCACCGTGGGGAGCTCCTGTTTTGTTTGTCAAGAAGAAAGATGGTACATTCAGGTTGTGTATCGACTACCGAGAGTTGAACAAACTTACCATCAAGAACCACTACCCACTACCGAGAATCGACGACTTATTTGATCAACTACAAGGCTCGTCTGTTTATTCAAAGATTGACTTACGTTCCGGGTATCATCAAATGCGGGTGAAAGAAGATGATATTCCAAAGACTGCTTTCAGAACACGTTACGGTCATTATGAGTTTAAGGTCATGCCATTTGGTTTAACTAATGCACCAGCTGTGTTCATGGACCTTTTGAACCGAGTGTGTGGACCATACCTTGACAAGTTTGTCATTGTTTTCATTGATGACATACTTATTTACTCAAAGAATGACCAAGAACACGGTGAACATTCGAGAAAGGTGTTAGAAGTATTGAGGAAGGAAGAATTGTACGCTAAGTTTTCAAAGTGTGCATTTTGGTTGGAAGAAGTTCAATTCCTCGGTCACATAGTGAACAAAGAAGGTATTAAGGTGGATCCAGCAAAGATAGAAACTGTTGAAAAGTGGGAAACCCCGAAAACTCCGAAACACATACGCCAGTTTTTAGGACTAGCTAGTTACTACAGAAGGTTCATCCAAGACTTTTCCAGAATAGTAAAACCCTTGACTGCATTAACGCATAAAGGGAAGAAATTTGAATGGAAAGATGAACAAGAGAAAGCGTTTCAGTTATTGAAGAAAAAGCTAACTACGGCACCTATATTGTCATTGCCTGAAGGGAATGATGATTTTGTGATTTATTGTGACGCATCAAAGCAAGGTCTCGGTTGTGTATTAATGCAACGAACGAAGGTGATTGCTTATGCGTCTAGACAATTGAAGATTCACGAACAAAATTATACGACGCATGATTTGGAATTAGGCGCGGTTGTTTTTGCATTAAAGACTTGGAGGCACTACTTATATGGGGTCAAAAGTATTATATATACCGACCACAAAAGTCTTCAACACATATTTAATCAGAAACAACTGAATATGAGGCAGCGTAGGTGGATTGAATTGTTAAATGATTACGACTTTGAGATTCGTTACCACTCGGGGAAGGCAAATGTGGTAGCCGATGCCTTGAGCAGGAAGGACAGAGAACCCATTCTAGTAAAATCTATGAATATAATGATTCATAATAACCTTACTACTCAAGTAAAGGAGGCGCAACAAGGAGTTTTAAAAGAAGGAAATTTAAAGGATGAAATACCCAAAGGATCGGAGCAGCATCTTAATATTCGGGAACACGGAACCCGGTATAGGGCTGAAAGGATTTGGGTACCAAAATTTGGAGATATGAGAGAAATGGTACTTAGAGAAGCTCATAAAACCAGATACTCAATACATCCTGGAACGGGGAAGATGTACAAGGATCTCAAGAAACATTTTTGGTGGCCAGGTATGAAAGCCGATGTTGCTAAATACGTAGGAGAATGTTTGACGTGTTCTAAGGTCAAAGCTGAGCATCAGAAACCATCAGGTCTACTTCAACAACCCGAAATCCCAGAATGGAAATGGGAAAACATTACCATGGATTTCATCACTAAATTGCCAAGGACTGCAAGTGGTTTTGATACTATTTGGGTAATAGTTGATCGTCTCACCAAATCAGCACACTTCCTGTCAATAAGAGAAGATGACAAGATGGAGAAGTTAGCACGACTGTATTTGAAGGAAGTCGTCTCCAGACATGGAATACCAATCTCTATTATCTCTGATAGGGATGGCAGATTTATTTCAAGATTCTGGCAGACATTACAGCAAGCATTAGGAACTCATCTAGACATGAGTACTGCCTATCATCCACAAACTGATGGGCAGAGCGAAAGGACGATACAAACGCTTGAAGACATGCTACGAGCATGTGTTATTGATTTCGGAAACAGTTGGGATCGACATCTACCGTTAGCAGAATTTTCCTACAACAACAGCTACCATTCAAGCATTGAGATGGCGCCGTTTGAAGCACTTTATGGTAGAAAGTGCAGGTCTCCGATTTGTTGGAGTGAAGTGGGGGATAGACAGATTATGGGTCCGGAGATTATACAAGAACTACCGAGAAGATCATCCAAATTCAACAACGGTTGAAAACCGCCCAAAGTCGACAAAAGAGCTACGCTGACATTAAAAGAAAAGATATAGAATTTGAAATTGGAGAGATGGTCATGCTTAAAGTTGCACCTTGGAAAGGCGTTGTTCGATTTAGTAAACGAGGGAAATTAAATCCAAGGTATATTAGACCATTCAAGATTATTGATCGTGTCGGACCAGTAGCTTACCGACTTGAGTTACCTCAACAACTCGCGGCTGTACATAACACTTTCCATGTCTCGAATTTAAAGAAATGTTTTGCTAAAGAAGATCTCACTATTCCGTTAGATGAAATCCAAATCAACGAAAAACTCCAATTCATCGAAGAACCCATCGAAATAATGGATCGTGAGGTTAAAAGACTTAAGCAAAACAAGATACCAATTGTTAAGGTTCGATGGAATGCTCGTAGAGGACCTAAGTTCACCTGGGAGCGTGAAGATTAGATGAAGAAGAAATACCCACATCTATTTCCAGAAGATTCGTCAACACCCTCAACAGCTTAAAATTTCGGGACGAAATTTATTTAACGGGTAGGTACTGTAGTGACCCGAACTTTTCCATGTTTATATATATTAATTGAGATTGATATTTACATGATTAAATGTTTCCAACATGTTAAGCAATCAAACTTGTTAAGACTTGATTAATTGAAATATGTTTCATATAGACAATTGACCACCCAAGTTGACCGGCGATTCACGAACGTTAAAACTTGTTAAAACGACATAACGATATATATATGGATATAAATATGGTTAACATGAGATTATGATAAGTATGTATCTCTATAAGTATATTAACAGTGAGTTATATACATATAAACAAGACTACTAACTTAAGGATTTCGAAACGAGACATATATGTAACGATTATCGTTGTAACGACATTTAAATGTATATATATATATCATATTAAGATATATTAATATATCATAATATCATGATAATATAATAATTTAACATCTCATTAGATATAATAAACAATGGGTTAACAACATTAATTGAGATCGTTAACTTAAAGGTTTCAAAACAACACTTACATGTAACGACTAACGATGACTTAACGACTCAGTTAAAATGTATATACATGTAGTGTATTTAGATGTATTAAAATACTTTTGGAAGACTTCAAGACATATATCAAAACACTCATACTTAATGAAAATGGTTACAGTTACTTTCCCATTCTTTTCTTTCATCAAGAATTCTAGTCGTATTCTTACCCGTATTATACACAGCTTCAAAACGTACTTACTATGGGTATATACCAATAGGAACTAGCATGGGATTCCACTCTTGATTATGTCATGTATGACTAATCAATTTTAACTTCTACCATGAGCTAGTCAACTAACTAGAACTCCTTTTAACCCCACTCACCACTCACCAATTACCACTCATCATTCACTCCATTTCACTTCCAATTCTCTTTCTAATTCTCTCTCAACACACACACACTATTATGAACGTATTTTTCCAGTAGTTAATCATCATATTCATCAAAAATCACTTCAAGAATCAAGCTATAATCATCATAGGAAGAACACTTCAAGAACACTTCAAAAATCCCTTCAAGTTTACTAATTTACTTCCAAGCTTTCTAATCCATTCCAAGTAATCATCTAAGATCAAGAAACCTTTGTTATATACAGTAGGTTATCTTTCTTATTCAAGGTAATATTCATATTCAAACTTTGATTCAATTTCTATAACTATAAACTATCTTAATTCGAGTAAAAATCTTACTTGAACTTGTTTTTGTGTCATGATCCTACTTCAAGAACTTTCAAGCCATCCAAGATCCTTTGAAGCTAGATCATTTCTTGTCACTTCCAGTAGGTTTACCTACTAAACTTGAGGTAGTAATAATGTTCATAACATCATTCGATTCATATATATAAAACTATCTTATTCGAAGGTTTAAACTCGTAATCACTAGAACATAGTTTAGTTAATTCTAAACTTGTTCGCAAACAAAAGTTAATCCTTCTAACTTGACTTTTAAAATTAACTAAACACATGTTCTATATCTATATGATATGCTAACTTAATGATTTAAAACCTGGAAACACGATAAACACCGTAAAACCGGATTTACGCCGTCGTAGTAACACAGCGGGCTGTTTTGGGTTAGTTAATTAAAAACTATGATAAACTTTGATTTAAAAGTTGTTATTCTGAGAAAATGATTTTTATTATGAACATGAAACTATATCCAAAAATTATGGTTAAACTCAAAGTGGAAGTATGTTTTCTAAAATGGTCATCTAGACGTCGTTCTTTCGAATGAAATGACTACCTTTACAAAAACGACTTGTAACTTATTTTTCCGACAATAAACCTATAATTTTTCTATTTAGATTCATAAAATAGAGTTCAATATGAAACCATAGCAATTTGATTCACTCAAAACGGATTTAAAATGAAGAAGTTATGGGTAAAACAAGATTGGATAATTTTTCTCATTTTAGCTACGTGAAAATTGGTAACAAATCTATTCCAACCATAACTTAATCAACTTGTATTGTATATTATGTAATCTTGAGATACCATAGACACGTATACAATGTTTCGACCTATCATGTCGACACATCTATATATATTTCGGAACAACCATAGACACTCTATATGTGAATGTTGGAGTTAGCTATACAGGGTTGAGGTTGATTCCAAAATATATATAGTTTGAGTTGTGATCAATACTGAGATACGTATACACTGGGTCGTGGATTGATTCAAGATAATATTTATCAATTTATTTCTGTACATCTAACTGTGGACAACTAGTTGTAGGTTACTAACGAGGACAGCTGACTTAATAAACTTAAAACATCAAAATATATTAAAAGTGTTGTAAATATATTTTGAACATACTTTAATATATATGTATATATTGTTATAGGTTCGTGAATCAACAGTGGCCAAGTCTTACTTCTCGACGAAGTAAAAAAATCTGTGAAAGTGAGTTATAGTCCCACTTTTAAAATCTAATATTTTTGGGATGAGAATACATGCAGGTTTTATAAATAATTTACAAAATAGACACAAGTACGTGAAACTACATTCTATGGTTGAATTATCGAAATTGAATATGCCCCTTTTTATTAAGTCTGGTAATCTAAGAATTAGGGAACAGACACCCTAATTGACGCGAATCCTAAAGATAGATCTATTGGGCCTAACAAACCCCATCCAAAGTACCGGATGCTTTAGTACTTCGAAATTTATATCATATCCGAAGGGTGTCCCGGAATGATGGGGATATTCTTATATATTCATCTTGTTAATGTCGGTTACCAGGTGTTCACCATATGAATGATTTTTATCTCTATGTATGGGATGTGTGTTGAAATATGAAATCTTGTGTTCTATTGTTACGATTTGATATATATAGGTTAAACCTATAACTCACCAACATTTTTGTTGACGTGTAAAGCATGTTTATTCTCAGGTGAATATTAAGAGCTTCCGCTGTTGCATACTAAAATAAGGACAAGATTTGGAGTCCATGTTTGTATGATATTGTGTAAAAACTGCATTCAAGAAACTGATTTCGATGTAACATATTTGTATTGTAAACCATTATGTAATGGTCGTGTGTAAACAGGATATTTTAGATTATCATTATTTGATAATCTACGTAAAGCTTTTTAAACCTTTATTTATGAAATAAAGGTTATGGTTTGTTTTAAAAATGAATGCAGTCTTTGAAAAACGTCTCATATAGAGGTCAAAACCTCGCAACGAAATCAATTAATATGGAACGTTTTTAATCAATAAGAACGGGACATTTCACACTCGTACCTAAATCTACTAGTGCATCATACATGACACAATCACTAAGTAGACAAGGAACAATAAATTCACCCGGATCACCCAACCTGGGTGGAGGTTTTGGTGGAACTGTCTTCTCCGAGTTTATTTTTACGGTTTTTGTTTCTTGCAATTTCTTATTCTTCTTCTTCTTGCCAGAGGTATCACAAACTTTATTACCTATCACTTGCTCATACTCAACTCCTTTTCTTGGAAACGGGATGGGTGGTCTGTAGGGTGCCACCACTGGCTTTACATACTCGGGTAGTGGTGGTGGCGTAACTTCTTCATTGTTACTCATATCAAAAACTTTCCCATCTTCTGATGCTGGTTTTTCAGAATTCGTTGAAACCATATTAACATTCTCATTCCAAGGATTTACTTCAGCATTACTCGGTAGCTTTCCTTTTTCCCTCTCACTTTCATGCTAGCAAGAGTACCTACGTGTTTTTCTAGATTCAAAATGGAAGCTTTTTGAGTTCTTAATGATTGATCAAACCTCTCATTTGTGTGGGTTTGAGATGTAATAAATTGTGTTTGAGATTCCATTAGCTTTACCATCATTTCTTCTAGATTTGGCTTTTTCTCTTCGGTTTGTTGTGGTGGTTTATATAAGCCAGGTCTTTGTTGATTGAAAGTGTTGTTTTGAGTTGGTTGGTTATTCGGACCTTGTTGGTTATACGAGTTATTGTTGGGTCCATTTGGATTGTAAAGAATGTTTTAATTTCGATTGAAGTTTGGCCTTGGCGGTTGATAATTATTTTGATAATTATTTCCCGGCCTTTGGTTCATGTAGGAAACATTCTCACGTTGTTCCATCGTTTGCTCGATGTGACAATCTTTTGTTAAGTGTGGTCCACCGCATTGATCACAACTGATTCGTATTGCGTGAATATCATTAGTCATCTTTTCCATTCGTCTCTCAAAAGCATCTATTTTTGCGGAAACGGAATCAAAGTCATGGCTAGAATCGGCTCTAGCCGCTTTAGATGAAAGAAAGATATCTTTTTCCTGGTTCCATTCATGAGAGTGGGAAGCTGTGTTATCAATGATTTTGTAAGCTTCAGTTGCGGTTTTCTTCATAATGGAACCACCAGCTGCTATGTCGATGTCTTTTCGTATAGCAATGTCGATACCTTGGTAGAATATTTGTACTATTTGATAAGTATCTAAACCATGTTGAGGACATCCTCTCAACAATTTTCCGAATCTTGTCCACGCCTCATATAGAGTTTCATTTGGCTTTTGCGTGAACATAACAATTTCTCCTTGAAGTCTCACGGCTTTAGATGCCGGAAAGAATTCCTTAAGAAAATTTTCAACTAAGACGTCCCATGTATCAATCGCCCCTTCAGGTAACGATTCTAACCAATCTTTGGCTTCTCCCTTTGAAGTCCAGGGAAATAACATGAGATAGATCTGTTCATCCTCAACTTCTCTGATTTTGAATAGAGTACAGATCCTATTAAAGGTTCGAAGATGTTCATTTGGATCTTCCTTCGGCGTACCACTATATTGGCATTGATTAGTTACCATGTGTAGGATTTATCCTTTGATTTCATAATCTGGCGCATTAATATCTGGCTTAATAATGGCGTGACCTTGGCCCGTGCATGTAGATCTCATTCGGTCTTCCATACTTAGAGGTTCCAGATTTTCCATGATTGAATTTGTTAAATCTGAATCACTAGAGGATTCTGATTTAATGGTTTGTTCCTCGACAATCTCTGTTTGAATGATTGGTGGTTCCGGAGGAATGATTAGTGGTTCAGGATATCTGAATTGTCCCTGAATATCCTCTGGATTCTCAATTGTGAGGTCAGGTTCAAAAAATGAATTATCGGAAATTTGAATTGGAGTACTTGGTCGACTAGATGATGATTCTAAAGAAAAATCAACGGCGACAATATTGGCTAGATGTCTTGATCGAGTTACAGGTGGTGAACGTATAAAAGGTGGTGAACGTTTTGCTCGGTGCATTCACTGAATATCCTATTAGTTATAAAAATAAAAATTATATAAGTTATCAAATTAATAGACTTTTCTGATTTTGCCCATGTTTGGAATAGCCAATAGATGCAGCAGGTAGCCAGGACCCTTTAAATCGGAAGCCCACAACTCGTCACTAACAAATCCAACTATTACTACGAACCAGAAAATTTTGGATGTCTATCAATTTAACCGCTTAAAATAATTTTTCATTTTGAAATTTTAGAGAAGAAATAGAAAATTCTATGTCCTAAAAACTAGAGCGTCGAGAAATAAGAAAGAAAAAGAGCGCGTCGTAAAAGGTCGAAAAATAAGCGTCGAAAAATAAAAGTCGAAAAATAATAATAAAATGCAGCGTCGAATCTTAAAAGTCTAAAAACTAAAAATTAAAACTTACGTCTAAAGGTATTAAAGCTAAAAGGAATTCTATATCCAAAACGGCAATTACTTAAAAAGGCACTAAAATTTTAAAACGGCGTCGCAAAATTCTAAAGCATCTAAATCTTAATCTAAAGAAAAAGCACTTAAGGGATTTTACGGCAAAGCCTAAAAATCTAGAGTTACTATGGCAAAATACTAAGTTTAAACTAATTACGAACGAAAAATATACAAATAAATGATTAAAATATACAATTAATAAAAAGATATAAAAAATAATAAAATAACTTATTTTTATAAAAATATTATTTTTATATTATTATTTTATAAAAGTATTAATTTATTATATTAATAAAACTAATTATCACTTAAAAATACAAAATAAATAAAACTAAAACTAATTAATATAATAATTAACCCTAATTAGGGTTTAATAATAATAATAATTAAAATTATTAACCCTAATCCATACCAGTAGAGGGATCAGACCTGTTAGACAGGCTCATGCGATAGCATGAGTTCTACGTTTATGGGCCATGCGATCGCATGGATTCAGATAACAGGCCAGGTCTTGGGCTCCTACAGTACCAGGCCCGAATACATATATATATATTTAATTTTTTTATTTATTTATATAAAATAAATAAAAACTTAATTTTTAAAAACTAAAATAGAAATAAAAAACTTTATATTTTAAACAAACTCTAAAAAAATATATATATTTCATTTTTCTTTTTATATTTTTGTATTTTTAATATTTAAAAACGTATTTTTACAAAAAGAAATTAAAACTTAATAAAAAAAAATTTATACAGCGTTCCGCTTTCGGGTCCCCGGCAGCGGCGCCAAAAACTTGATGTTATGCGAGGTGTATATGAAATAGTTATATTTTTACTACAAAATACTATTAAATACGATACAATTTTACAAAAGTTATTTATTTATTTATAGAGTGGATATACCTAAACCTTGCTACAACACTTATAGGCAGTGTACCTAATCGTACAGTAGTGTAGTTTTTAGTAAGTCCGGTTCGTCCACAGGGAACTCGCCAAGTTTAACGCTATATTTTTAAAACTATATTTGTAAATAAATATATATATAAATATAAGTAGTATTATTATTATAAAAGGGGGTTTTTACCGTTTAATGACCGGTTTGTCGATTTTAAAACTTTAGTCGCAGTTAAAACCTAATGTAAAAATATTAAAAATAAATATAACTTAATTTAAAGCGTAAAGTAAATAACGATAATGAAATTGCGATAAATAAAAGTACGATAAAATAAAATTGCGATAATTAAAAAGTACGATAATTAAAAGTGCAATTAAATAAAATAACAGTAAATTAAATGCGATAATTAAAAGTGCGATTAAATATGAAATAAAGGAATTATGCTTATTTAAACTTCCATAATCATGATGTTTGACGTGATGATTTTAATTTATTCCCATGGGTTAATTGTCCTTTGTCCTGGATTATTCAATATGTCCGTCTGGTTTTTGTCCATAACAGTCCGTCAGTCATAAATATAAAGTGCGAGTGTCCTCGTCAAATTATCCTTATATCCGAAGTCAAATATTCCAACTAATTGGGGACTTAAACTATAATTACACCAAGTGTCCTTGTATATAATTCACCCTTGTTTTAATAAGTCCATTGACTATTAATCCATTTCCGTGTTCGGTTAAATGAACGATTATTAGTACTTATAAATATTCCGCCCATCGTGTCCGATCGAGTGTATATGGTTATTTATAGGTACATCCAATTGTAAATCTTTATATTAAATTAATAAACTATCATTTAATTAAACAAATATAAAGCCCATTAATAGCCCATAGTCTAATTTCCACAAGTGTCGTTCTTTTGTCCAAACCCCAATTATGGTACAAAGCCCAATTACCTCGTCTTAATATTTTAGCCCAACATCATGATTACTTCGGCTTAAATAAGCATAATAATAACTTAGCTACTAGACATTAATTTAAAAACAAAATTAACCATAACTTACAGTGGGTATTGATAGCGTAGCGGTACACGGATAGAGTTTCGACTTACACAACCTTAAAATATTCGACTAACCCAACCTTATTATTATCACTAACTTAAAATTAAAATTACAAATTGAGATTACGACTTGGATTGATACTCGATACATAAATATAAGGGAAAGAAAAAGAATAAGAAAAATTAAGTGTAAAAAATACGTCCGAAAATGCTGAAATTTATAGATGTGGCCTGACATCTGATGCCATGCGATCGTATGGATTTAACACTGCTAGGCCATGCGATCGCATGGCTTACTTTTCTAGCTCACATGTCTTTGTTTTCTTCTTTGTCGACGTTATTTAATATAATATATAATATCTAAATAATTTATATAATTATTTAAATATTATATTTTATTCTTGTGCATAGTAGACTTGTAATTTTTGGTCCGTTGAGTCGGGAGTTAATAGTTGGCTCAGGTTCCGGTTTTTCGAACGTCCTTTCGTATAATTTAATATCTTGTACTTTGCGTTTTGCGGCTCGTACTCTTGTAATTTTGAGACGTTTCTCATCAATAAATTGAACCACTTGAATTATATCTTGTACATTTGAGCTTTTTGGTCATTTGCGTCTTCAAATCGTCGTTTTCTTCTTTTGTCTTCGCACTTATTTATTTAAACGAATATTACATAAAAATAGAACAATTGCAACTAAAAGCTTTACATATTGGAAGGATATTGTGCATAAATATATGTTCATTTGGAGCACTATCATAAAGGACTAGCATTGAAATGTCCCGTTCATATCGATTATAAACGTTTCATATTAATTGATTTCGTTGCGAGGTTTTGACCTCTATATGAGACATTTTTCAAAGACTGCATTCGTTTTTAAAATAAACCATAACCTTTATTTTATCAAAAAAGATTTAAAGGACATAACCTAGATTATCAAGTAATGATAATCTAAAATATCACGCTTACACACGACCATTACATAATGGTTTACAACTCATAATATGTTACAACAAAGTAAGTTCTCGAATGCAGTTTTTAAATAATTTTATACAAGCATGCAGACTCCAATTCCTGTCTTTATTTAGCATGTAACAGCGGAAGCTCTTAATAATCACCTGAGAATAAACATGCTTTAAACGTCAATAAAAATGTTGGTGAGTTATTGGTTTAACCTATATATTTATCAAATCGTAATAATAGACCACAAGATTTCATATTTCCATTTCTCATAAACATCATGCATGCATATAGCAATCTGTATAAAAATCATTCATATGGTGAACACCTGGTAACCAAAATTAACAAGATGCATATAGAATATCCCCATCATTCCGGGACTCCCTTCGGATATGATAAACTCTAAGTACTAAAGCATCTGATACTTTGGATGGGGTTTGTTGGGCCCAATAGATCTACCTTTAGGATTCACGTTAATTAGGGTGTCTGTTCCCTAATTCTTAGATTACCAGACTAAAAGGGGCATATTCGATTTCGATCATTCAACCATAGAATGTAGTTTCACGTACTTGTGTCTATTTTTGTAAAACAATTATAAAACTGCATGTATTCTCCTCCCAAAAATATTAGATTTTGGAAGTGGGACTATAACTATAACGACCCGGAATTTTCCAACGTTTATTTATTAATATTTATTATTAATGCTTGCGTTTTAATAAATGTATTTATGTACATTTACTTGTTACCATACTTGACTATACATGGCCCGACTCGTCTTTGCGACACATGTACTTTTCACGAATAATATTTTAAATATTATTTACATTCATGATTAATTATTATTAATCATTTTAATTAACCAAGGTTAGTAGTTAATTACTTGGGCTTTATTTGATAAATTGTTACTTACTTGCTTAAGACTTGGGCTTTTGTAATTGGATACATGTTAATGGACTTGGAAGCCCACCCTACTTCTCTTGATGGACTACTAGGAGCCCATATTATGCTAATTACTAGTTAATATTAAACTTGGAATAATTAACTTTGGTGGAAGACAAATTACTTACAAGCATGCTAGTAACCTTTCCCCCATATATTTAACTTTTACCATTCAACACTAACACCACACCCCAATATAAGAATATAGCATGTTGACCACCCCCATTGGGTGGCCAAAACCGTCGGCCAAGGGGAGTCTTGGGAGGGGGTTTTATTTTAAATTTTGACTACATATTCTCTAGTATCATCTCACTTTTACTTACACATACTTGCACACTTTCATTTGCTCTCATTTTTCTCTCTACTTGGTAAGTAACAAGGCTTATTTCCTCTTCTTTTTCTCTCTTAAAAACTGCCACCATCATCATTCTTTTACTTGTTCTTGTTGTTGTTTAATTACTTGTTCTTGTTGTTGATTACTTTCTTGTAGTTATTTGTTGTTTTTAAGAATCAAACTTCCTAGTTTGTTCTTCATATTATCTTGTTATTCAAGAACAAGCAAGAATCTAAACTTTCTAGTTTATGGTTCTACAATTAATGTTTTAAAGATTTAAAGCTCATGAGTTCTAAAAAAAAAAATCATACATGCATTCATGTTGGTGAACTTAAGGTTTACTTTCTTAAGGATCAAAGCCTTGGCTTGAATATTTAAAGTATGAATAACCATGAACTTATTACTTGTAAATTTAGTTTATTTCTTCATTTCATACACTTTTAATTTCGTGATTCTTGTTATAATGGTCAAAGTGTTACTAGTTAACCTTGATCTCATTTATCTTGAACTAAAGTTAACTTTACAAGTTCAAGAACATGCAAATGAAACTTTTTAATTATAACTTTGTACACTTATGTCTGATCTACACTTTTGGGTCTAGGATCTTCAAGATCTAACTAAGAACTATGTTCTACAACTTAAGATCTTGATTTTATAAGTTTACTCTCAAGTTTGTAGCTTAATATTACTTTTATAATTAATGCATGTGTTGAATCTATGATCTTGATACAACTTTGGTTCATCAAACTTCATACAACTCTTAAGTGAGTTGTGCTTCATATCATAGACTTACACTAGTGTTATGATGGTCAAACCTTGGTTGAGATGATGCAAACACATCAACGAGTTGTACACTTGAAGTTATATTCATCAAGGATGAGAACCGTGATGAGCATCAAGCACCAAGAACCCACCGGAACACATAACCTACTGTTTTTCTGGTCTGATCAGAATACCTGGGCTACTGTAAAGTAGATTTTCAGTTAGCTCTGTTCGAGTAGATAATTTTTCGTTTAAGACTCGTCTTAATCCGAGTTACGGTTTAGGATCTATGGCCATCCGAGTGTCACTATGTCCTTTTAACGTTGTGCTGAAAATTCTGACCTACTCGCACTTAAACCATCAACACGGTCAAACGAACACGAGTTTGGTTCTGGAAACTGGTCAGTACCTAGGGAACTCATATACGGAGCCATGGCCACTGGTCTCACCTTATTTCAGTTTGTATAGAGGCTGTGGCGACTAAACGAAGTCAGCCTTTGTTTTAAACTCTAATCTTGATTTAAAACTTACTTCACCCTTTCAACTTAATAATGAATGATGATGATACTTAAGACCTAAATTGCATACATTTACACTTTTGGGAACAACCTACGGACTTAGTACCTTTTTACCTAGGTTGAGGACTTTCGGACCAACACTTTGCTTACTATACCGCGTAACGACTTTTACTACTTTATCATTGTGAGTTATAGCATCCCTTTTTACTTTAACTATTTTGGGAACTGAGAATACATGCGCGTTTTATGTTTTAGATACTAGGCACGAGTACTTAACCTTTATATATGTGTGGGTTATACAATGGCATAAACATTCCCTTTAGCTCGGTAACATTTAGTCATTGATTTTTGAACCGGTGAACGCGAATCTTAGATATGGATCCATAGGGTTTGACATCCCCACTCGGGCTAGTAGCGCTAGCATTTAATGGGTGTTTAATACTTTGTAAACATACGCACTCTCCAAGTGTACATCCAGGGGGTTATAAACGTTAAGTTAGTTACCAAGTGCCCACTGTTAAACATATACTTTATCATACGATTTTGAAACGCTTGTTGAAGCACTGAAATCTCGTGGCCTACATTACTTTACTGTTACACTTAAACTATAGCTCACCAACCTTTGTATTGATGTTTTAAGCATGTTTTTCTCAGGTGCTTAAGGTTAGCCGCTTCCGCTGTTGTACTAGTCTTGCTGTAGACACCCGCTACTTTAAAGATGTCACCGCATGAACGTTTATCTTGCATTCATAAACATTATTACTTTTGAAACTATGATTTGTAACGACCTATGGGTCACATACTATTATCCTTGCTTCTATTCATTGAAGCATACTTTTGATGTAAAACATTCGACGTTAGTTATGACGTCACCTTTTATCATGAATGCAAACTTGTTTTGAAATAGCATATAGTGTTTGACCTTGTAATGATCCTGTTGTTGATGGTCTGTACATGATGAATTAGTACGGGGCGTCACATTTGGTATCAGAGCATTGGTTGTAGGGAATTAAGTTGCATTAGTGAGTCTGGACCGACCCGAGTAGGATTCACTAATAGAACTAATCTACAACTTGCTAGTTTACTTATTTCCGCTGAACTTGCTACATGCTTGTGAAGACCCGTCCTAATCCATCCGGATGAAGTCCACATCGATTATAAATGATTCACAACAGTTGATTACATCGCGAGATTCTTGACCTCTATATGATACATTTTACCAACATTGCATTCATTTTTAAAAGACAAACTTTCGTTTACATTGAAAGTTGACGACATGCATACCATTTCATAATATATCTAAACTATAAATAACTTAATAATAATCTTGATGAGTTCAAAGACTCGAATGCAACGTCTTTTGAAATCTGTCATGAATGACTCCAAGTAATGTCTCTAAAATGAGTAAATGCACAGCGGAAGATTTCTTTCGTACCTGAGAATAAACATGCTTTAAAGTGTCAACCAAAAGGTTGGTGAGTTCATTAGTCTAACATAAATAATCATTTCATAATTTTAATAGACCACAAGATTTCATATTTCCATTTCTCATAAGCATACGTCCCATACCTAGAGACAAAAATCATTCCTATGGATTGAACACCTGGTAATCGACATTAACAATATGCATATTAGAATATCCCCATCATTCCGGGAACCTCCTTCGGACATGATATAAATTTCGAAGTACTAAAGCATCCGGTACTTTGGATGGGGTGTGTTAGGCCCAATAGATCTATCTTTAGAGTTCGCGTCAATTAGGGTGTCTGTTCCCTAATTCTTAGATTACCAGACTTCATAACAAGGGGCATATTCGGTTTAATAATCCAACCATAGAATGTAGTTTTAAGTACTTGTGTCTATTTCGTAAAACAATTATAAAAGTAGCGCATGTATTCTCAGTCCCAAAATATATATTGTGAAAGCATTTAAAAAGGGATTAATGAAACTCACCTGATGTATTTTGTAGTAAAAATACATATGACTATATTGAACAATGCAGGGTTGGCCTCGGATTCACGAACCTATATCAAGTATATATTTTGACACATTTAATATTAATCAACTAGGTTTATATATATTTTTACATATTATAATATATTAAGATTCATATCTTTATATACAATTTTGTGAAATTTTATGATACTTGTAATAAATATATTCTTATATAGATAATGTCTATTTGTTAATATGAAAAGTAGTAATAATAATGATAATAAATTTAAGAGTTATATTATTTTTATAACCATAATAGTAATAATAATAATGATGATAAAAAAAATAATAATAATACTTCTAATAATAATGATAATTTTAATAATAATAATAATAATAATAATAATAATAATAATAATAATAATAATAATAATAATAATAATAATAATAATAATAATAATAATAATAATAATAATAATAATAATAATAATAATAATAATAATAATAATAATAAAAGTAGTAATAATACTACCTCACATGAAAAAGCTCCAAAAAGAAAAAGACTGCCCATGCTCGGGCTCGAACCCGCAACCTCTCACTTAATCCCAACACCCCTTAACCATTGATCTATTTTTGTTTTTCTGAGTTATATCCTAACTTAATCCATATAACCCGTTTCTTTCTGTTTTTCTACTTCTTCCTCTTCTACAAACATCATCACTACCATAAACCTTTACCATTATCTTCATAGCAACATTTACTGTAAATATCATCATCATAATTATTGATATCCTCATTTACTGTAAATAACATTTACTGTAAACATTTACTGTAAATATCCTCATTTAATCATAACTATATTCAACATAAAATCATAATTTTCATCATCTTTATCACCTTCAAATATCATAAACATCATCCTTATCCTTGATCCTAATTATCTTCGTCATTCATCATCTTCGTTTTAACACTAACACCGTAGCATCATGTATCATCATCATGTTCCTATGATCATCGTACGCGCCTACCTCTATCATTATCAACATCCTCCAATATCACGTATAGTAATCATAATCATAACAAAATTATCGTTTTCTCAATCATCATCGCTAACATAATTATCATCATCATATTATAATTCATCTTTAGTATGAATCATAATCATCATCTTCTTAATATGTGTAACGACCCGCACTTTTTCGATCGTTCTATACTTATAAGATTAATATTTACATAAATTAAACCTTACCAACATGATAAGCAATCCAAATTGTTGAGACTTATGTGTTTGAAAAGAGTTTTACACAACGTTTGACCGTCTAGTTTGACCGATGATATCACGAACTATACAATATATGATAATTATACGTTTGTGTATATATATGTATATATACATATTTAACATGATCTAAGAATGTTTTAATATCTCATTTTGTATTAATAACAATAAGTTATAAGTATATTTTGAAACTACTAACTTAAGTTTTCAAAACGATAACCATACGTAACGTTATTTGACATAAATACTTATAACCTATAATGTTTATACATATATCGTACAAGTAATGTATTTAATCACTTTTAAGGACTTAAATACATAAAACCATATAAGTATATTCACAAAAGATAGCTATATTTGAATCCTCGTTCCGTTTTCACAAGATTTCTACACGTATACTTAGGGTATATGTACCTGTATAAATACGCAGTTTCTAGAAGTTTTACTATTGAAAAATACCAATTATTAGACCTTAATTATATGATCTTAGCAGCCTTTGATTAGTCAATACATGTGGGATCATGTATGAAGACTTTTAAGCTAAAAATCAAAAAAATAAAGTCTATATATACATATACATATATACGCCTATATACACACACATACACTTTCATAGCAAATTTCTTTCAAGTTAAATGATCTTCTAAACTCTCTTATCTTCAACCTTCAAGTGTTCTTCAAGATCCTCATAAGTTTTTAGCTTCAAAAACATCACTTAATCACCATAAGAAAACCCTTACAAAAACACTTCAAGAATCCTTCCAAGAACACAAACTTACTTCCAATCTTTCATCCAATTCCATCACCCTTTTAGTTCTAGGTTCTTACTCCTCTTTTACAGCAACCTTGTCCAAGGAACTTGAGGTAGAATCTATGTTCATAACTTTATTCGATTCATATATATATAGCTATCTTATTTTGTGGTATAAAAATTTAACAACAAGAACATAGTTTGAAAGTTTTCAAACTTGTTTGCGAACTAAATAGATCCTTCTAACTTAACTTTTAAAATACTTCAAGACCTGTAATATAACTTAAATATATGCTAGTTTAACAAGGTATAACTTGGTTTTTCAAAAAATATCTTAAAAACTGTTTTTACGACGTCGGAGTGCCACCGGGGACTGTTTTGGGTTGGATAATTAAAAACTATGTTAAACTTTGAATTGGAGGTTTATGTTCTGGAAAAATGATTTTTACTATGAATATGATAACACATAAAAATTTCATGATCTAATTCAAAGTATAAGTATTTTTAGAAAAATAATCATTTAAGGTTGTTTAAATAAAGGAAAATGTTTAACTTCATAAGTTTCACTAAAGTTTCACCTATGCCGTGTGATTTTGAATACAAACCAAGGTATTTTCAGTTCATAGTCATAAAGAGGGACTCGATCCAAGGAGATGGCAAGTTGAATCAACGAAAACGGATTTGTAACGAAGAAACTATGACCGAAACAAAATTGGTTATCCAAGACTTGTTTAACTTCGGGATTAATTGGGAAAAATTAAATAAAATCACATCTTTCTAAGATAACATGATATTTTATATATATGTACTTATAATTCAATTTTATATGGTTCAGGATCACCCGTAAACAACACGAGAAGATTAATCATAAGATCCCATGATTGTACGCAACACGTCATTTGACAACACCGGTACTTTATGTACGCAACACGTCATTTGACAACACCGGTACCGTGGGTCAAGATTAATCTCGACCAATACATATACGATGGAGTTTTATTTATTTCGTTGGGGGTTTTATTTATTTCGTTGGGGTTTTATTTATTTCATTGCGGGTATATTAAACATCTAATAATGAACCATTAAAACTGAATTACTAACAACGAACTGCTAACTACGGACTAAGGAATTATTAAAAGTATTAAAAGTATAACAAGTATATATATGTGACGTTTGTTTAAAAAGAAAAGGTATTGATATATTATATATGGATAGGTTCGTGATATCAACCGGAGACCAAGTCAAATTATATATATTCTCAAGACGAAAGTGAGTATATAGTCCCACTTTTAAACTCTAAATATTTCGGGATGAGAATACATGTATTTTATGTTTTACAATATGGACACAAGTAACTGAAAAATATATTCTACGTTGAGTTGTACCACTGGCATACTTCCCTGTAGCTTGGTAACTAATATTTACAGCGGTATTGTAAACGCGAATCCTGTTGATAGATCTATCGGGCCTGACAACCCCAACCGGACTGGACGACCAGTATTCAACGGTTGCACAGTACTTCGTTTCGTGACTACACTTGGTACAGTGTAGTAAGATTTCATATTAAAGGGAATATGCGACGTGATTAATTGTTAAGTATGGTTACCAAGTGCTCAACCACTTAGAATATTTTTATTAAACTGTTTATATACGAAATCTTGTGGTCTATATATATATTGCTGCCGGCACTAAACCTATATCTCACCAACTTTATGTTGACCTTTTAAAACATGTCTATTCTCAGGTGATTTCTAAAAGCTTCCGCTGCATTATGTTGAATTTGAGCAGGATCTTGCGTACACATATTTGTGTCAAAAATAAGACTGCATATCCAAGAACTTGTGTTGTAAAATATGCTAGAAATCGTGTTGTTATCATCATTTGTAAAGTTTGTAAGTCGAAGATTATCGCTAAACGATAATCATCTTTGTTTCGTCCAAAGCTTGTATCAAAAATAAGAATCATGGTTTGTAATGTATAATATATGCAGTTTTTCTTTTAAAAATGTCGCATATAGAGGTCAATACCTCGCAATGAAATCATACGTTATCTAACACGTTCTTACGGTTAAAGACGGGTTATGACATGTGGTATCAGAGCGGTGGTCTTAGCGAACCAGGTTTGCATTAGTGTGTCTAACTGATAAGTCGTTAGGATACATTAGTAAGTCTGGACTTTGACCGGGTCTGATTTAAAAACCATTGCTTATCATTGTTGGTTAAAATTTATATGTAAATATTATGTAGTACTAATGGGTTAGTTGTTGTGTGATAGATGTCGGGCTCAAAACTTGTCATCACGTTCAGCGACTCCGAACCAAAATCTTTAGATGGTGTTCCAGTCATTAACCTATCCGATGACGAAAATAATATCTTTGGGGAAGACTCACAAATTCCGGATGAACCGACTATAGAGAACCCGGAAAGTGAACCCGAGGAGGAAAGTGAACCCGAGGAGGAAAGTGAACCCGAGGAGGAAAGTGAACTCGAGGAAGAAATACAGGAAATTACAAAAGACGAGTTCGAACTAGGAAAGAAACGAAAGGCTAATGAATTAGAAAATTCAAATCCCGAGTTTAGTAAGGATGATGTGGCACCAACTCCACTAGACACTACCACCCCTATTCCCGCTATTCCTATTCGTTCTATCCTGGCATCCAGTTCTTCAGCCCCACAGCCAAAATATAGGCAGACAGCCAGGATAAGCGTTAAGCGATTCTTTGAACCTAAACGTCCTAGAAAATAGACCAAACGATGCGCTGCCGTATTAAACCATGGGATCATATAATGTTTTTTATAATATTATCAGTGTGGTTTGCTTAATGTTCGATGTAAGATAAGCATATGTAAAATAGTGAAGTGTGAAATGCAATAATTTTCCATGGTTAAGTATTATTTAGATGGTAGTAATTGATTATGTACTAAGCTATTAAGTATGGACATTAACGGGTAGGTACTACCCTAGATATAATTATAAAACGCTAATAAGAAGAAAAGGCTTTTATAATAATACCTGGTTCATATTATTAATAAGCTATAATGTACTGTAAATATACACTACATCTATAATATTCCATGTGAATAATTATTTTCTTTTCATTCTTATAGAAGAATATGGCGCGATTGAACCGAATGACGGAACAAGAAATCCAGGAACTCATCAATCAGCGAGTGAACGATAGAATGTTATGGGTCGAGGCTGCAAGAGGTGCTGCAGTTAACCCAAATCCTCGTGTGGGGTGCACTTACAAAACTTTTCAAGCTTGCAAGCCCTCATCATTCAGTGGAACAGAAGGACCGATCGGTTTAACCCGGTGGATAGAAAAGATGGAGACTGTGTTTAAAATCAGTGGTTGTGTTGAAAAGGACATGACCAAGTATGCATCGTGCACTTTACAAGATAGTGCACTCACGTGGTGGAAAAATTATGTGAATGCTGTAGGAGGAGATGTAGCTTATGATACTCCGTGGGAAGAATTCAAAATAATGTTAATCAATGAATATTGTCCAAGGAACGAGGTTAGGAAGTTGGAAGATGAGTTACAAAGTCTGAAGGTTATTGGTACTGAAATCACCAACTACAATCAGCGATTCATGGAATTAGTTTTGCTATGTCCTGAATTGGTTCCAACCGAAGAACGGAAGATTGAAATGTACAAAGATGGTTTGCCCAAAAAGGTCAAGGCAAATGTTACAGCATCGAAACCTAAGACAATTCATGAAGCTATAACTATGGCAAACGAGCTAATGGATCAGGTCATCATGGTTAAGAAAGTATCCAATACTGATGTGAAGGTATCAGGTAACAAAAGAAAGTGGAATGGAAATTATGATCGAGGTAACCAACAACAATCTTTTAAGAAACAAGAAAACACGCAAGGTGCGGGTAGTGGTTTAAGCTTTGGTTATAAAGGACAAAATCCTTTATGCAACCGATGCCACAAACATCACTCTGGTTACTGTAATGTGGTATGCAACAAATGTAATCGAAAGGGTCATCTTGCTGAAGATTGTAGGGCTCTCGTTACAAATACAAATGGTACCAAGACTCCTGCCACCAATGCAAATAGAACTGCTTTGGCTACCATTACTTGTTATGGGTGTGGAAAACAGGGTCATTATAAGAGCCAGTGTCCGAATCCAGAGAAGAATAATGGATCTGCACGAGGAAGAGCATTTGTTATTAATGCTAGAGAGGCGTGTGAAGACCCGGAGCTTGTTACGGGTACGTTTACCATTAATAACTTATCCGCATCTATTATATTTGATACTGGTGCTGATAGAAGTTACGTGTGTAGAGACTTTCACGCTAAATTGAATTGTTCATCATTACCTCTAGATGCTAAGTACATGATTGAGTTAGCTAATGGTAAACTAATTAAAGCCGATAAAATTTGCCGTGATTGTAAAATAAATTTAGCCGGAGAAACATTTAAGATTGATTTGATACCCGTAGAATTAGGAAGTTTTGATGTAATAGTCGGCATGGACTGGATGTCCAAAATAGGAGCTGAAGTTGTGTGCGCCAAGAAGGCAATTCGCATTCCTCGTAAGAATAAAACGCCAGTAATGATTTATGGAGAGAAGGGTAACTCAAAGCTAAAACTCATTAGTTATTTGAAAGCTCAAAAGTGCTTGAAGAAAGGGTGCTATGCTATCTTAGCACATGTTAATAAAGTCGAAAAGAAAGAAAAAGAGAAGTGCATCAATGACGTGCCTGTGGCAAGAGATTTTCCTGAAGTTTTTCCGGAAGAGTTGCCGGGATTACCTCCATTTAGATCTGTAGAATTTCAAATAGATTTAGTACCAGGAGCTGCACCAGTGGCTCGTGCTCCATATAGACTTGCACCATCTGAGTTAAAAGAACTTCAGAGTCAGTTAAAAGAATTACTGGATCGTAGATTCATACGACCAAGTACTTCACCGTGGGGAGCTCCAATTTTATTCGTCAAGAAGAAAGACGGATCTTTCCTAATGTGTATAGATTATCGTGAATTAAATAAGTTAACTATCAAGAATCGGTATCCACTACCGAGAATTGATGACTTATTTGATCAACTGCAAGGATCATGTGTTTATTCGAAAATCGACCTAAGATCGGGCTATCATCAACTACGCGTCAAAGAAGAAGATATACCGAAAACTGCTTTTCAGACACGCTACGGTCATTACGAATTTTTGGTCATGCCGTTTGGATTGACGAATGCGCCAGCTGTATTCATGGACCTCATGAATCGAGTTTGTAGTCCATATCTAGATAAGTTTGTTATCGTTTTCATTGATAATATTCTTATCTATTCCAAGAGTGAGCAAGATCATGAGCAGCATTTAAGGTTGATATTAGAGCTGTTAAGAAAAGAACAGCTATATGCTAAATTTTCTAAATGTGCTTTCTGGTTGAAAGAAGTGCAATTTCTTGGCCACGTTGTTAGTAGCAAAGGAATTCAGGTTGATCCAGCAAAAATTGAAGCCATTGAAAAATGGGAGACTCCTAAGACACCAATGCAGATACGCCAATTTTTGGGTTTAGCCGGTTATTATAGAAGGTTTATTCAAGATTTTTCCTGAATAGCTAAGCCGTTGACAGCGTTAACGCAAAAAGGGAAGAAATATGAATGGACTTCTGAGCAGGAGAGTGCATTTCAATTACTGAAAAAGAAGTTGACTACGGCGCCTATTTTATCGTTACCAGAAGGGAACGATGATTTTGAAATATATTGTGACGCTTCGCGACAAGGTTTTGGTTGCGTTCTTATGCAACGAAAGAAAGTTATTGCATACGCATCCCGACAATTGAAGATTCACGAGCGGAATTATACGACGCATGATCTAGAACTGGGAGCAGTCGTGTTTGCATTGAAGATATGGAGACACTACTTGTATGGGGTTAAATGCACTGTGTTTACTGATCATAAAAGCCTTCAACATATTTTTGATCAGAAACAGCTGAACATGAGACAACGTAGGTGGGTCGAGTTAATAAACGACTATGATTGTGAAATTCGTTATCATCCCGGGAAAGCGAACGTGGTGGCCGACGCTCTAAGCAGAAAGGAACGAGAACCAATTCGAGTACGAGCGATGAACATAAAAATCCGCATGAATCTCAACTCACAAATCAAAGAAGTTCAACGAGAAGCACTTACTAAAGAAAATATAGGAAATGAAATAATGAAGAAGTATGAGAAGCAACTCGTTATACGGGAAGATGGAATTCGATATTTTGCAAACCGTATTTGGGTACCGAAGTTGGGTGGATTAAGGAAGTTGATATTGAATGAGGCACATAAGACAAGATACTCGATACATCCTGGAGTTGGAAAGATGTACCAAGATCTTAAGACACATTATTGGTGGCCTAATTTAAAGACAGACGTTGCAACATATGTTGGGGAATGTTTAACTTGTTCCAAAGTCAAAGCTGAACACCAGAAGCCGTCAGGGTTACTTCAACAACCAGAAATCCCAGAATGGAAATGGGATGGTATTACCATGGATTTCATCATGAAGTTACCAAAGACTGCCTGGGGATACGACACCATTTGGGTGATTGTTGATCGTCTCACCAAGTCTGCACATTTCTTGCCTATAAAGGAAACGGATAGAATGGAGAAACTATTACGATTGTATATAAAGGAAGTTGTTTCAAGGCATGGAATACCTATTTCCATTATATCCGATCGTGATAGTAGATTTACATCAAAGTTCTGGCAATCACTACAGGAGGCCCTAGGAACTCGTTTGGATATGAGTACCGCGTATCATCCGCAAACCAACGGGCAAAGTGAAAGAACGATTCAGACTCTTGAAGACATGCTCAGGGCATGTGTGATCGATTTTGGAAACGGATGGGATAAGTATCTACCATTAGCAGAATTCTCGTATAATAATAGTTATCATGCGAGCATTAAAGCTGCGCCATTCGAAGCATTGTATGGAAGGAAGTGTAGATCTCCTATTTGTTGGAATGAAGTAGGAGATCGACAATTAACTGGTCCCGAGATCATACACGAAACGACTGAGAAGATAGTACAAATCAAGGAGAGATTGAAAACAGCCCGTAGTCGCCAAAAGAGCTACGCCGATGTCCGAAGGAAACCATTAGAGTTTCAGATCGGTGACATGGTTATGCTAAAGGTGTCACCTTGGAAAGGTGTAATACGTTTCGGTAAAAGAGGTAAACTAAACCCAAGGTACGTAGGCCCGTTCAAGATCATCGAACGCATTGGACCGGTAGCTTATCGACTCGAGTTACCGCAACAACTCGCCGGAGTACATAATACATTTCATGTCTCGAACCTTAAGAAGTGTCTTGCAAAGGAAGACCTTACCATTCCTCTTGAAGAAATCCATATCGACGAGAAACTACAATTCGTCGAAGAACCAATCGAAATCATGGATCGTGAAGTTAAACAGCTCAAGCAGAGCAACATATCGATCGTTAAGGTTTGTTGGAATGCTCGAAGAGGTCCCGAGTTTACGTGGGAACGGTAGGATCAGATGAAACAAAAGTATCCACACTTGTTTCTCGATGACGCAAAATAGGTACAATTTTAAAATTTCGGGACGAAATTTATTTAACGGGGAGGTAATGTAACGACCCGCACTTTTTCGATCGTTCTATAATTATAAGATTAATATTTACATAAATTAAACCTTACCAACATGATAAGCAATCCAAATTGTTGAGACTTATGTGTTTGAAAAGAGTTTTACACAACGTTTGACCGTCTAGTTTGACCGATGATATCACGAACTATACAATATATGATAATTATACGTTTGTGTATATATATGTATATATACATATTTAACATGATCTAAGAATGTTTTAATATCTAATTTTGTATTAATAACAATAAGTTATAAGTATATTTTGAAACTACTAACTTAAGTTTTCAAAACGATAACCATACGTAACGTTATTTGACATAAATACTTATAACCTATAATGTTTATACATATATCGTACAAGTAATGTATTTAATCACTTTTAAGGACTTAAATACATAAAACCATATAAGTATATTCACAAAAGATAGCTATATTTGAATCCTCGTTCCGTTTTTACAAGATTTCTACACGTATACTTAGGGTATATGTACCTGTATAAATACGCAGTTTCTAGAAGTTTTACTATTGAAAAATACCAATTATTAGACCTCAATTATATGATATTAGCAGCCTTTGATTAGTCAATACATGTGGGATCATGTATGAAGACTTTTAAGCTAAAAATCAAAAAAATAAAGTCTATATATACATATACATATATACGCCTATATACACACACATACACTTTCATAGCAAATTTCTTTCAAGTTAAATGATCTTCTAAACTCTCTTATCTTCAACCTTCAAGTGTTCTTCAAGATCCTCATAAGTTTTTAGCTTCAAAAACATCACTTAATCACCATAAGAAAACCCTTACAAAAACACTTCAAGAATCCTTCCAAGAACACAAACTTACTTCCAATCTTTCATCCAATTCCATCACCCTTTTAGTTCTAGGTTCTTACTCCTCTTTTACAGCAACCTTGTCCAAGGAACTTGAGGTAGAATCTATGTTCATAACTTTATTCGATTCATATATATATAGCTATCTTATTTTGTGGTATAAAAATTTAACAACAAGAACATAGTTTGAAAGTTTTCAAACTTGTTTGCGAACTAAATAGATCCTTCTAACTTAACTTTTAAAATACTTCAAGACCTGCAATGTAACTTAAATATATGCTAGTTTAACAAGGTATAACTTGGTTTTTCAAAAAATATCTTAAAAACTGTTTTTACGACGTCGGAGTGCCACCGGGGATTGTTTTGGGTTGGATAATTAAAAACTATCTTAAACTTTGAATTGGAGGTTTATGTTCTGGAAAAATGATTTTTACTATGAATATGATAACACATAAAAATTTCATGATCTAATTCAAAGTATAAGTATTTTTAGAAAAATAATCATTTAAGGTTGTTTAAATAAAGGAAAATGTTTAACTTCATAAGTTTCACTAAAGTTTCACCTATGTCGTGTGATTTTGAATACAAACCAAGGTATTTTCAGTTCATAGTCATAAAGAGGGACTCGATCCAAGGAGATGGCAAGTTGAATCAACGAAAACGGATTTGTAACGAAGAAACTATGACCGAAACAAAATTGGTTATCCAAGACTTGTTTAACTTCGGGATTAATTGGGAAAAATTAAATAAAATCACATCTTTCTAAGATAACATGATATTTTATATATATGTACTTATAATTCAATTTTATATGGATCAGGATCACCCGTAAACAACACGAGAAGATTAATCATAAGATCCCATGATTGTACGCAACACGTCATTTGACAACACCGGTACTTTATGTACGCAACACGTCATTTGACAACACCGGTACCGTGGGTCAAGATTAATCTCGACCAATACATATACGATGGAGTTTTATTTATTTCGTTGGGGGTTTTATTTATTTCATTGCGGGTATATTAAACATCTAAAAATGAACCATTAAAACTGAATTACTAACAACGAACTGCTAACTACGGACTAAGGAATTATTAAAAGTATTAAAAGTATAACAAGTATATATATGTGACGTTTTTTTAAAAAGAAAAGGTATTGATATATATTATATATGGATAGGTTCGTGATATCAACCGGAGACCAAGTCAAATTATATATATTCTCAAGACGAAAGTGAGTATATAGTCCCACTTTTAAACTCTAAATATTTCGGGATGAGAATACATGTATTTTATGTTTTACAATATGGACACAAGTAACTGAAAAATATATTCTACGTTGAGTTGTACCACTGGCATACTTCCCTGTAGCTTGGTAACTAATATTTACAGCGATATTGTAAACGCGAATCCTATTGATAGATCTATCGGGCCTGACAACCCCAACCGGACTGGACGACCAGTATTCAACGGTTGCACAGTACTTCGTTTCGTGACTACACTTGGTACAGTGTAGTAAGATTTCATATTAAAGGGAATATGCGACGTGATTAATTGTTAAGTATGGTTACCAAGTGCTCAACCACTTAGAATATTTTTATTAAACTGTTTATATACGAAATCTTGTGGTCTATATATATATTGCTGCCGGCACTAAACCTATATCTCACCAACTTTATGTTGACCTTTTAAAACATGTCTATTCTCAGGTGATTTCTAAAAGCTTCCGCTGCATTATGTTGAATTTGAGCAGGATCTTGCGTACGCATATTTGTGTCAAAAATAAGACTGCATATCCAAGAACTTGTGTTGTAAAATATGCTAGAAATCGTGTTGTTATCATCATTTGTAAAGTTTGTAAGTCGAAGATTATCGCTAAACGATAATCATCTTTGTTTCGTCCAAAGCTTGTATCAAAAATAAGAATCATGGTTTGTAATGTATAATATACGCAATTTTTCTTTTAAAAATGTCGCATATAGAGGTCAATACCTCGCAATGAAATCATACGTTATCTAACACGTTCTTACGGTTAAGGACGGGTTATGACAATATGCATCGTCCATACGAAAGATAAAATAAATAAATAATGAAGTAGCAGTAGCATAGAAATAATTTCTCGAGCGGGACTCATTTGTTCAACAATCAAATTAGTTGGTCCGAGAAGGACTCGTTTGGCCCGATTCCTTGGTTAGCCCACGAGTTATTCAAGAGATTAGAAGGAACAAAATCCTTGAGTGCCTCGGTCCACAACAGACACCACTCACGGCCCCATCAGAAAGAAAGCAATCACAAGTTAAGGCCTAAATGGATTAAATTTGTTATCAATTGTGGACGTTAGATAATTGTGTTACCCATACTAATTTCAAGAAAAGAAAAAGAAAACCTTGTCTGCCACCATCTCCAATTGATGGTCATGAGTCTTTTTCTATCATTGCATAACCCTCATCATATATATAAAATAAATGGTTTAGTGGAGAATTTCGGCCCACATCAAAAGAACCAAAACAGGAATTACAACATGAACGAGATAAATGCATAGGAGGTGGTTTGCATGGTGTTGATTGTTTTCGAGCAAAAAGATCACAAGGTGGCGGTGTTTATGGGTGTGGTTATGAGCTTCGAAACAAAACAAGAAACAATTAATGGTGATGAAGGTGGTTTAGAGTTACAACTTGAAAACGAGAAGGTGATGGATCAATGGTATGGTTCACGATGGTTGTTATTACGGTTGAAGAGTGTTGAGTGGTTTTCAAATACAAACACCAACAAGCGGCCCGCAGGAATGGTTCTGTGTTGTGTTCAATGTCCAGCAAAACAAATGGTACAAGTAAGTAAATCTCCGAGGGTCTTTGGTTTCGTTCGAACAGAAACAACAGGTAACATATTGGTTTATGAATCGACCCAGTAATAGAAATAGGAACATAAATGTGTAGTAACCTGTATTGGTAATGGTAGATAATGATTTCATTCATGATTCCGTATGGCAGCGATTCGTTTTATTTGTAACACGAAGTGGAAGTAAACAGAATTTAGCTGCAGCAGTAGAAAGGAATCGAATACAATCAGTTGTAGATGGGTTCGTTTGGGCAGAAGTTGTTAACGAAGAAAGAGAAAAAATATGATAATAGTGATGGTGAATTAAAGGTGGGTTTCGGTTACACAGAAAAGAAACAAAGTAGTAGTAGCGATGATACAATGGTCACGGTGTTTAATTGAAGTAGAAATCAAAATATAATTTGCAGCAGTAGTAAATGGCTTCGTTGGATGTTATGTTTGTTTTTGACTTTAATTATTGAATGGAGTCAGTAGAACAGTATGTAAAGGAATTGTGTGATTAATTCATGTAACAGAATTTGATTTAAATTGGATTTTAGTGTTAAAAGTCGACAAGATCACATTCAGAAGGAGAAAAAATCAAAAGTAGATAAGGAAATAAAATAGGCTAGTACAATTTGACTGTTGTTGATTTCCAATCACTTTGATTCCCTCATAATTATTAACTAATAGTTAATAATTGAAATTATATTAATTATTGTAAAAATAATAATGATAATAATAATAATATTGTTTTTAACTATAAAAATGATAAATATAATATTATTCATGATAATAATTTGTATCATTTATATTACTAATGATAACTATAACAATAAGGATTTCTAATGATAATGAATATAATAACTAAAATAATAATACTAATCGTAGTAATAACAAAAATTATAATTTTTACTACTAATTATAGTGATAATGATATTATTGTTGATAGTAATAATATTAGTAACTGTAACACTTTACATGTATTAACTTTCATATCTATATAATATATATTAAAAATAATAATTTAACAAGTAGTGATATTAATATTAATGTTAATAATAATAATGGAAGTATTAATAATATTAGTATAACTATTATATTTTAAACTTGTAATTAATTTGATGTAATATTTAGTAAGTATGTAATATATATATTACATAATATCTTTTATCAAATATTGAATATTTATAAATTATATATATTACTATATATATACCAGTACTTATATATATATAGGTTTCATAAGTATATATATATACGCACACACACACACTTATTTATGTATCTATATATATTTATTTATAACAACTTGTTCGTGAATCATCGGTAATGGTCAAGGTCAAATGTATACACGAACACAGTTCAAAGTTTTCGAAACCCAACATTATAGACTTTGCTTATCGTGTCAAAATCATATTAAGATTAAAGTTTAAATTTGATCGGAAATTTCTGGGTCATCACAGTACCTACCCGTTAAAGAAAATTTCGTCCCGAAATTTGAGTGAGGTTGTCATAGCTAACAATAAGAATGTTTTTATGACAAATATGAGCTGATAAATAGAGTTTTATCATCATTGAGTAATATGGATAAAATGATTCGATTAATCGAAGCGTATGAATGAAGCTATCACAAAAGATCGAGATGAAGAAATAGAGAATTTCCATAACTTTTGACGTAGTCGCGATTGAATTTAGAAAATAAGGTGCGTCTTAACTTTTGACGTTGTCTTAGTTGAATTCCGAAATTTAAGGGATTTAAAGAAAATCTTTGAGATCTAAAAGATTTGATTCTGCGGCGAATAAGGAAATTAAGATCTCTATAATTAAATACGATGATTTGCTTCGATTACCCTGTCTGATATTTCCATTATAAATTAAACTCTTCCGTTCCATTACTCTCACCATTCCGATACATTCCTTCTTGTTTCATACATCCAAAAGATTCTGAAAATGCTTAAACCAGTTCTAATCCTTGTCCTCACCCCTTACTATCGTAACGATCATTCTCCTTTTCCAACTTCCACCAGAAGAATTTGCTTATTTCTACTTTTACCTTGGGGAATACTATTCTTAATTCTACCGTGTCTTTATATTGCTATTCGTATTAATATCCATGGTTTGAAACCTCCGTGTTGTCATTGAGCTTTATATTTTCTATTATATTTTGGAGTACTTGTTTCCGTCTTCTATAATCATTGTCATTCACAGTTAATGCTCTCTCTGATTTGCTGCGATTTATACCCTCTTTCTATTTCGGAGCTTCATGCTTTTGTTTTCTTTTTGCAAGTAACGATCCAGAATTCATAGGTGTGAAGTTTCGAATGAGCTTAATGTTCTAAACAAGAAAGAACGTAATAGCACGATTTGATTTGTCAAATTACCAGAATCACTGAGAATAGAACTATCAAGAATATATTTTCTTGATATGTTCAAAAATTAATCAGAATGAAAGAGTTATGTAACATGACACATGATGACGTTATAATCTGTGAATCATCATGTTTCATTTAGAAACTCAGCATGACTTACTATAATATAATCACGTTGATCAAGTGTCATTATATTATACTAACTCGTGCATCAGTTCCCAACACTACTTTAAAAACATTCATATTTTAGACTCGAAAGTTTACATAGTATAGAAACTAACAGTTTCTATATGATGTAACACTGATAGCACGAAGAGATTAATGATTTCAGATAAGAATAATTATAAAAATATCTCCAGAAATATGGAGGATATTTATAATGAAAGATACGATAATATCTCGGAATATCTAAGATTAGTGGATGATAGAAACTATTCTCTGCAAGGGTTTAGAGTAAGGAGTAAGATATTCACTAAAGACTTTAGCAGACATTGAATAATTTGAATTCTTTGAAGTCAAACTTATTCTTTGTGATTTGTCCACGGCTTTCTTCATAGTTTCGCATAATCTGGTTTCGGTACTAAATTTTTCTCTTGAATGTTTCCAATATAATGATACACAGGAAGCACGAAGAGGTATATAATTTCGGACGAGAATATTTATGAAAAATATCCTCAGAAATATCGAAGATATTGATGATGATATTTTGGAATTTCTAAGTTCGATGGTTGATGAAGAAAGATTTTCCGCAAGATTTTAATATGAGTACGGAGCAAGATATTTGTTGAAAATTTCATCGGGTCCAGAATTACCTGGATTCTTTGAATATAGGGTTTGGTCCTTGTATTTGTCCTTGTTCTCCTTCGTGGTTAGCTCAATCCGTTTTTCAGTTCCAATTTTTCTGAGTTTTTCCAACATATTATTCTTTATCATCAAACTTCCGATGATTACGGTTGTCTATGGTTTATGCTGCTTCATTCAACTTTTTCAACATTCATAGTATTGATTTGTGACTGAGTGCTTTTCAGAATTTCAGAATGAGAGATCATAATTCTAAGAGATAAATTTCATACATATAACTGTTGATGTAGATATGATGTGAGTTTTCAAAGTACTGATTGCTGATTCTCGGTAATTGGTATGGCATTTCTCGTTACAAGATGCGGATGAGTATATGATAGGGTTTCAATGAATAAATATAATGATTTGTCAGAGAGATCTAAGCCAAGAAGCAACGAGGTTGTTGGTACGTCCGCTGGTAATATGGTGGAATATAAAAGAATTCTCCTGTACCAAAAGTGTAATCGTATATATCATGATTATAGTAAGGCTACTTCGAATGAAAAGTCGATGTTCACTTAATGGAGCTGTGACAAAATTGGCTACTTTGAAAAGGGATCGCAAAGTTATTTTTGCTAATAATTGCCAAAGGATCAGACGCGGCTACGTGTTAAACTTTTACTCAGTTGTCGAGAGTTTCTCAGGTGCGATACTATATACATAAATCTTTCCTTCCGTAGATGAAGTTCGGTTGATTCATCCTATCGATTGAGGTGTTTTCAAGAATCATGAAAGGTTTGAACGTAGATTGTAATCGTCAAGATACAAATGGGGTTTAAGATGAAATCAAGTGGCAAACTTGAAGAATTGTTTAGTTTCATATGTTATAATCAATATTTTAATTCATTTTTTAATTGTCCAATGTTGATAGTTCTTTGTTGATAGTCTACAATTAGCACTTCAATAATTTAATACATAACATTCGTATTAATTAATACATATCGTGACCCGTGTACAGGTCTCAAACTCGATCACAACTCAAATTATATATATTATTTGAGAATCAACCTCAACCCTGTATAGAGAACTCGATCATTACTGCATATAGAGTGTCTATGGTAATTCCAAATAATATATATAGATGCGTCGATATGATATGTCAAAACCTTGTATACGTGTCCCGATATTTAAAGTGCGTAAAATAAATAACAGAATTTAAATGACTATAAATTAAATGCGTAAAGTAAATAACAAAAATTAAATGACGATAAATAAAATTGCGATAATTAAATTGCGATAAATAAACTACGATAAATAAAATGTAATCAGTTAGCTAGGAACAGTTAGCGTGGATTCTTAACAAAATTCCTCGTAGTTAATTTGTTTGTTTCTAACAAATTTTATTTTGTCAAATGTTTTCTTCATTATGCCACTTGTTGAATTCTGATAAATCAAAATCCAAATATGAAATTGGATGAATATGGTTATTCTGTGGTGAACGGATTTGTATATCAGTGGATGTAAGTAGGATAGTAAACGACTGTTGAATCAGCTTCGAAGAATGTACAATGTAACTTACTAATGTGAAAACTAAATATTCCTCGGGTATTACCTACCCGTTAAAATATTTTCACCATTAACAGTTTGTACGAAGGAATTTTTAATTACAATCTTTATGAAAACATATATACATATATATTTTCTTCAGATATAATCATGGATTCATTGAGTTAATATGATATTCAACTCATTTGGTTTGCCGTTAGAACTAGAATACATAATCTCTAAAATAATTAGGGATTACTTAATCGTCATGAAGAACGAAGATAATCGATGTAGAACGATACGTAGAATGATGATTATACTCGAGGTACAGAATGAGATGTTGAGGCATGGATTGTTGATGGTACTGGTGCTGTTACTGATGGTACTGTTGGTACCGATGATGTTGCTGAAGCTGGTACATTTTGCACTACATTTTCCAAATTGATTACTCGAGCGCGAAGCTCGTTGACTTCTTCTATGGTTCTGGGATGATTGTCGGTCAGAATGAGTGGATGAATAAGGTTTAGAATTATATATAGAAAATAATCGTTTCGAGATACTCTGGAAATGAGGCTGAAAATGGTGTTTCGAATAGGTTCGCCGGTAAGTGTTTCAGGTTCTTCGTCAAGAGGTGAATTCGGTTGACGGAAAGGATCACCTTCTTCTTATCTCCAATGATTAAGTAGACTACGAACCCATCAAATGAATTGGTTGATTCATTCTGGTGACTCTGCTTTCGGAGCTTAGTTGAAACTCCATATCGGAATAGCTGTCAGAACCCAAAGAATTCGAATTGGTTGAGGGATTCATCTCGTACGATCAGATGACGGATTTTCGATAAGAAATAGATTATAGGATGTAGATTAGTACCCTGCAATACATAATTTACATATGCATATATAATTCTAAAATCCCATAAGTTACGGAGGAATCTACAGAAAATTTCAGGCAAAGTTTACAATAACAGATACGTTAAGATATGAATTAGCAGATATGTTAAGATATGAATTTTTTTCTATACACTCATCATGCAATCAATGCAATAAGATGTGTCTAGACTAAGGATGATAAGCAAGTGATTCTCTAAGAATGATAAGTAGGTAATTTTCAACACGAAATGATAAGCAAAACTTTTGACATGCAGACACGGTCGATGTCCATACTCACTAATGCATCCTAACGACTATCAGTTAGACACACTAATGCAAGACCCGGTTCGCTAAGACTACCGCTCTGATACCAACTGTGAAGACCCGTCCTAATCCATCCGGACGAAGTCCACATCGATTATAAACGATTCACAACAGTTGATTACATCGCGAGATTCTTGACCTCTATATGATACATTTTACCAACATTGCATTCGTTTTTAAAAGACAAACTTTCGTTTACATTGAAAGTTGACGACATGCATACCATTTCATAATATATCTAAACTATAAATAACTTAATAATAATCTTGATGAGTTCAACGACTCGAATGCAACGTCTTTTGAAATCTGTCATGAATGACTCCAAGTAATGTCCCTAAAATGAGTAAATGCACAGCGGAAGATTTCTTTCGTACCTGAGAATAAACATGCTTTAAAGTGTCAACCAAAAGGTTGGTGAGTTCATTAGTCTAACATAAATAATCATTTCATAATTTTAATAGACCACAAGATTTCATATTTCCATTTCTCATAAGCATACGTCCCATACCTAGAGACAAAAATCATTCCTATGGATTGAACACCTGGTAATCGACATTAACAATATGCATATTAGAATATCCCCATCATTTCGGGATCCTCCTTCGGACATGATATAAATTTCGAAGTACTAAAGCATCCGGTACTTTGGATGGGGTTTGTTAGGCCCAATAGATCTATCTTTAGAGTTCGCGTCAATTAGGGTGTCTGTTCCCTAATTCTTAGATTACCAGACTTCATAACAAGGGGCATATTCGGTTTAATAATCCAACCATAGAATGTAGTTTTAAGTACTTGTGTCTATTTCGTAAAACAGTTATAAAAGTAGCGCATGTATTCTCAGTCCCAAAATATATATTGCGAAAGCATTTAAAAAGGGATTAATGAAACTCACCTAATGTATTTTGTAGTAAAAATACATATGACTATATTGAACAATGCAGGGTTGGCCTCGGATTCACGAACCTATATCAAGTATATATTTTGACACATTTAATATTAATCAACTAGGTTTATATATATTTTTACATATTATAATATATTAAGATTCATATCTTTATATACAATTTTGTGAAATTTTATGATACTTGTAATAAATATATTCTTATATAGATAATGTCTATTTGTTAATATGAAAAGTAGTAATAATAATGATAATAAATTTAAGAGTTATATTATTTTTATAACCATAATAGTAATAATAATAATGATGATAAAAAAAATAATAATAATACTTCTAATAATAATGATAATTTTAATAATAATAATAATAATAATAATAATAATAATAATAATAATAATAATAATAATAATAATAATAATAATAATAATAATAATAATAATAATAATAATAATAATAATAATAAAAGTAGTAATAATACTACCTCACATGAAAAAGCTCCAAAAAGAAAAAGACTGCCCATGCTCGGGCTCGAACCCGCAACCTCTCACTTAATCCCAACACCCCTTAACCATTGATCTATTTTTGTTTTTCTGAGTTATATCCTAACTTAATCCATATAACCCGTTTCTTTCTGTTTTTCTACTTCTTCCTCTTCTACAAACATCATCACTACCATAAACCTTTACCATTATCCTCATAGCAACATTTACTGTAAATATCATCATCATAATTATCGATATCATCTATATCATATATCACATACACTTCCTCATTTAATCATAACTATATTCAACATAAAATCATAATTTTCATCATCTTTATCACCTTCAAATATCATAAACATCATCCTTATCCTTGATCCTAATTTTCTTCGTCATTCATCATCTTCGTTTTAACACTAACACCGTAGCATCATGTATCATCATCATGTTCCTATGATCATCGTACGCGCCTACCTCTATCATTATCAACATCCTCCAATATCACGTATAGTAATCTTAATCATAACAAAATTATCGTTTTCTCAATCATCATCGCTAACATAATTATCATCATCATATTATAATTCATCTTTAGTATGAATCGTAATCATCATCTTCTTAATATGCATCGTCCATACGAAAGATAAAATAAATAAATAATGAAGTAGCAGTAGCATAGAAATAATTTCTCGAGCGGGACTCATTTGTTCAACAATCAAATTAGTTGGTCCGAGAAGGACTCGTTTGGCCCGATTCCTTGGTTAGCCCACGAGTTATTCAAGAGATTAGAAGGAACAAAATCCTTGAGTGCCTCGGTCCACAACAGACACCACTCACGGCCCCACCAGAAAGAAAGCAATCACAAGTTAAGGCCTAAATGGATTAAATTTGTTATCAATTGTGGACGTTAGATAATTGTGTTACCCATACTAATTTCAAGAAAAGAAAAAGAAAACCTTGTCTGCCACCATCTCCAATTGATGGTCATGAGTCTTTTTCTATCATTGCATAACCCTCATCATATATATAAAATAAATGGTTTAGTGGAGAATTTCGGCCCACATCAAAAGAACCAAAACAGGAATTACAACATGAACGAGATAAATGCATAGGAGGTGGTTTGCATGGTGTTGATTGTTTTCGAGCAAAAAGATCACAAGGTGGATGTGTTTTTGGGTGTGGTTATGAGCTTCGAAACAAAACAAGAAACAATTAATGGTGATGAAGGTGGTTTAGAGTTACAACTTGAAAACGAGAAGGTGATGGATCAATGGTATGGTTCACGATGGTTGTTATTACGGTTGAAGAGTGTTGAGTGGTTTTCAAATACAAACACCAACAAGCGGCCCGCAGGAATGGTTCTGTGTTGTGTTCAATGTCCAGCAAAACAAATGGTACAAGTAAGTAAATCTCCGAGGGTCTTTGGTTTCGTTCGAACAGAAACAACAGGTAACATATTGGTTTATGAATCGACCCAGTAATAGAAATAGGAACATAAATGTGTAGTAACCTGTATTGGTAATGGTAGATAATGATTTCATTCATGATTCCGTATGGCAGCGATTCGTTTTATTTGTAACACGAAGTGGAAGTAAACAGAATTTAGCTGCAGCAGTAGAAAGGAATCGAATACAATCAGTTGTAGATGGGTTCGTTTGGGCAGAAGTTGTTAACGAAGAAAGAGAAAAAATATGATAATAGTGATGGTGAATTAAAGGTGGGTTTCAGTTACACAGAAAAGAAACAAAGTAGTAGTATCGATGATACAATGGTCACGGTGTTTAATTGAAGTAGAAATCAAAATATAATTTGCAGCAGTAGTAAATGGCTTCGTTGGATGTTATGTTTGTTTCTGACTTTAATTATTGAATGGAGTCAGTAGAACAGTATGTAAAGGAATTGTGTGATTGATTCATGTAACAGAATTTGATTTAAATTGGATTATAGTGTTAAAAGTCGACAAGATCACATTCAGAAGGAGAAAAAATCAAAAGTAGATAAGGAAATAAAATAGGCTAATACAATTTGACTGTTATTGATTTCCAATCACTTTGATTCCCTCATAATTATTAACTAATAGTTAATAATTGAAATTATATTAATTATTGTAAAAATAATAATGATAATAATAATAATATTGTTTTTAACTATAAAAATGATAAATATAATATTATTCATGATAATAATTTGTATCATTTATATTACTAATGATAACTATAACAATAAGGATTTCTAATGATAATGAATATAATAACTAAAATAATAATACTAATCGTAGTAATAATAAAAATTATAATTTTTACTACTAATTATAGTGATAATGATATTATTGTTGATAGTAATAATATTAGTAACTGTAACACTTTACATGTATTAACTTTCATATCTATATAATATATATTAAAAATAATAATTTAACAAGTAGTGATATTAATATTAATGTTAATAATAATAATGGAAGTATTAATAATATTAGTATAACTATTATATTTTAAACTTGTAATTAATTTGATGTAATATTTAGTAAGTATGTAATATATATATTACATAATATCTTTTATCAAATATTGAATATTTATAAATTATATATATTACTATATATATACCAGTACTTATATATATATAGGTTTCATAAGTATATATATATACGCACACACACACTTATTTATGTATCTATATATATTTATTTATAACAACTTGTTCGTGAATCGTCGGTAATGGTCAAGGTCAAATGTATACACGAACACAGTTCAAAGTTTTCGAAACTCAAAATTATAGACTTTTCTTATCGTGTCAAAATCATATTAAGATTAAAGTTTAAATTTGATCGGAAATTTCCGGGTCATCACAAGCTATTACATGATTTCACTACTGCATGCTATAATCTGCTTTCGATTACATGATACTTGTCGTTATTGCCATGCTACTTACTGTTACACATGATCTAGACTGTCGTAGTTACTTGGCCTAATACGTGCTTGCTTTATGACTTACTGACATGAAAATTTATTTTCCTTGTTCAGATGTCGGATATTCCACCTGCTATCATTTTGGGCAGCGACACAGACTCATCAGCCACTTCTCCTGCCGCTGTTGCCGATCCTCAGATCCCGTCGGCGACACCCTCTAGTGACCCAGGAGCTTCGTCCTCCGGAGCTAGTAGTCATGCACCTGGCCCGATGGTTACCTCTGACGGAGCCGAGGACCTCCCGAAGATTCCAGCTCCACTAGCCCCAGTACCTCAGGAGCCACAGCACCTTCCTGGTGGTGTTGTGATTCCCGCAGAATTTGGGGAAGGTCCATTCCGTAATCAGTATCATCATTGGTGCCGACGCGCTCCTGATAGACGTCTCGTGCCAATCGGACCCGCCCAATACCGACAGATGATGGCCGCCCGAGGAGAACCTGTACAGCCACCCGTGCAGCCACCTCCACATGATTCAGATGACCCGTCATTCGATGACTCTTCCACAGAAGACTCTAGTGATGATGACTCCGACGAGGAGGACCCTGATGATGCACCTGTACAACCACCCTCCACCCCGCCGAAGAAGTGGTACCGTTTCGATGGTACCGTCATTATAGGGATCAACGGAGGTCGAGCATTCACTGACGCATATGGTCGGCGTCGTAGGGTTACCGCCCGTAAGCGGCTTGTGCCGTATCCTGCTGATCCCTTCATCTGTAAGCCTTACCGCTTTGCAGCCTCTACTTCTGGAGCCAGACCGTCTGCACCACCAGCTCAACCAGCACCACCCGTACCGACTGCACCGCCTGCCCCAACATCTCCCTCTGTCGAGGAACTGATGAGGGAGGTGGAGATCCTCCGTGCTCGGGTAACTGAGCTCGAGGACCAGATGTCCCACGTATTGGACATCCTACACCCACCGTCACCGTAGGGCTTTTGTAGTAAATTTCATTATGTAATCTAGTTGTAGTTTTATGTTTCACTTATGTATTGTACGAACCTATACAGATGTATGCAACTTATTATTAATGAATGGAAACTTTGCGTTATTTAATTCTTGCACGATGTTCTATTTACATTGCTGTATGATGATTCTGTGGTATTTGTACCTGGTTGCATTACTTAATAAACATGTGATGTGTCGATTCCATGTTGGTTACCATATACTGTATTATTACTATTTGAATACTGGATTTTGACTTGAGTCAAAATTTTTGTTTAGAACACCATGGCCAACGAACGATCAACACCTACTGTAGCCCAAATCGAGGAGATAATCAATGAACGGGTCACCACAGCTTTAGCAGAAAGAAACCTCCAAGCTCCACCACCACCGGTTAACCAGCCCATTCGTAATGGGTGCACATACAAAGAGTTTCAAAGCTGCAAACCTCATAACTTTAGTGGAACGGAGGGGCCGGTTGGTCTCACTAGATGGTTTGAGAAGTTAGAATCTGTGTTTCGAGTTAGTAACTGTTCAGAGGCGGAAAAAACCAAGTTTGCTTCATGTACGCTGTCTGACGGCGCACTAACATGGTGGAACACGTTGGCTCAAGCAAAGGGTATTGATGAGGCATTTGCTACCACATGGGAGGAGTTCAAAGGGGCCCTGATTGAGGAATATTGCCCTAGGACCGAGATCCAGAAGATGGAGATTGAATTTATGCAACTAAAGGCTGTTGGGAATGACCTTGATAGTTACAACCGGAGGTTTTTGAAATTAGCCCTGATGTGTCCGACGATGGTTACCCCGGAGTTTAAGCGAATGGAAAGGTACTTCTAGGGACTTCCTAACAACATTAAGGGAAATGTCACCTCGTCTAAGCCACCCAACGTCCCGGAAGCAATGCGCATGGCACATACCTTAATGAACCAAATCATCATCGATGAACCGGAGAAGGCTAAATCTGAAGCGGGTAGTAGTGATAAGCGTAATTGGGATAACAACAAGGGTAGAGCCTATGATCAAAATCCGACGAAGCGACATGAGGGTTTCAAAGGAAACAACAACGGTAGGAATCCCAACCCAAACACAAGCTCAAACCCGAACTACAAAGGTACCCTACCACAGTGCAAGAGGTGCTACAAGCACCATACCAGGTATTGTAATGTAGTTTGTGAAAAGTACCAACGGACTGGGCATATCGGTAAGGACTGTAAGGTCACTACCCTGAATGTGAAGGCGAACCCCAATGGACCGAAAAAGTGCTACGAATGTGGACATACGGGCTACTTCAGAAATGTGTGTCCCAATAAAAGAAAGGACGGCGGACCACCGCGTGACGGAGCTTTCAACGTTAATGCAAGGGATGCACGTGAGAACCCTGACTTGGTGACAGGTATATTCACTATCAACAATTTATTAGCTTCTGTCCTATTTGATACTGGTGCCGATAGAAGTTATGTATGTAGACACTTTTGTGATAAGATTAATTGATCGTTAGTCCCTTTAAAAGAGAGTATGCTTGTCGAGGTCGCCAATGAAAAACTTGAGAAAGTTGACCATATTAGTCGAGGAGCTATTATCAACATAGCTGGTGTAGATTTCGAGATTGACTTGATACCCATTAAGTTGGGAAGCTTTGATGTTATTGTTGGTATGGACTGGTTGACCAAGATAAAGGCTGATATTATCTGTGGAGTTAAAGCTCTTCGTATCTCACACGGAGAGGGCGAGCCACTGGTTATTTACGGGGAGAGATGTACCTCGAAGCTGAACCTCATTAGTTGCTTGAAAGCGCAAAAGATCATGAAGAAGGGACGTCTTGCTGTCCTAGCACATGTGAAAACATTAGAAACCGAGGTGAAGAGTGTGAACGATGTTCGAATTGTGAACGAATTTTTCAATGTCTTCCCTGAAGAATTGCCTGGATTACTGCCGCCAAGAGCAGTAGAGTTTCAGATCGATTTAGTACCAGGAGCTGCACCTGTAGCTCGCGCACCTTATCGACTCGCACCTTCCGAAATGCAAGAGTTGCAGAGCCAATTATAAGAACTGCTAGACAGTGGATTCATCCAACCAAGTTCCTCGCCTTGGGGCATACCTGTTTTATTTGTGAAGAAGAAGGATGGATCCTTCCGTATGTGTATCGACTACCGTGAACTCAACAAATTGACAATCAAGAATCGGTATCCTCTTCCCCGAATTGACGATCTTTTTGACCAACTACAAGGATCAAGCATTTATTCTAAGATCGATTTGCGATTCTGATAGTGCTCCAAATGAACATATATTTTGTAGCAATATCGTTCCAATATGTAAAGTTTTTAAATGTAATTTCCTTATTTTTAGTTGTAATAGTTAAATAAATAAGTGCGAAGACGAAAGACGCAAATCGCTCGAAAATGAAGATTTAAAGACAAAAACGAAGATTTGAAAGACCAAAACATCCAAAAAGCTCAAATGTACAAGATACAATTCAAAAGGTTCAATTTATTGATGAGAAACGTCTAAAAATGACAAGAGTACAAGTTACAAAACGCAAAGTACAAGATATTAAATTATACGAAAGGACGTTCGAAAATCCGAAACCAGGACATGAACCAACTCTCAACGCTCGACGCAACGGTGTAAAAATTACGAGTCAACTATGCACAAGAATAAAATATAATATTTAAATAAATCATAATAAGAATAATATTAAATAATAAAAAGTTGTTAATTGAGCATAGTTCAGGGGTCGTAAATGAAAATTCAATTTATAATTTGGCCTATAAAAGAACGATCTATGTTCGATGAGAGGAGGAGAATTTTTATCCGATCTTTTTTTCTTCGATCAATTATCAATATCAATTATCAATATCTATATTCTATATCTCTATCATAATGTTAATGTAATAAGATATAACAATAATCTTAATTTTAAGTTTAAATTATGATAATAATAAGATTTATGATAGAGATCATTTGAGTGTGTAAGTCGAAATTCTGTCCGTGTAACGCTACGCTATTTTTAATCATTGTAAGTTATGTTCAACCTTTTTACATTAATGTCTCGTAGCTAAGTTATTATTATGCTTATTTAAAACGAAGTAATCATGATGTTGGGCTAATTACTAAAATTGGGTAATTGGGCTTTGTACCATAATTAAGGTTTGGGCAAAAGACCGACACTTGTGGAAATTGAACTATTGACTATTAATAGATGGGGGTATTGTCTAATTGAGTGACAACTCATTGGAGTCTGTCGAACCTATCTTCAAATTAATTATCCTAATAATTAATAATGATTATGGTTGTCCTATTTAGTGATGTTCATATGGAATCTGTTATAATCATTTAATTAATCAATTGGGTTGGGTAATTGATTATTCATTCTGATCAAGTGGATGAATTAATATTCATAAACTAATTAAAACAGGGGTGGATTACATACAGTGATAACTGGTGTAATTGTTGACAGAAGTGATAACTGCGTCACAGTTTAAATCCTTAATCAGTTGGAATATTTGACTTCGGGTATAAGGGTAATTTGACAAGGATACTCGCACTTTATATTTATGACCGATGGACTATTATGGACAAAAACCAGATAGACGTATCAAATAAACCAGGACAAAGGACAATTAACCCATGGTAATAAATTAAAATCAACACGTCAAACATCATGATTACGGAAGTTTAAATAAGCATAATTCTTTTATTATATTTCTCATCGTATCTTTATTTTCTGTCATTTTATTACTCGCAATTTTATTTTACGCACTTTAATTCTTGTCATTTATTTTTACGCTTAAAATCGACAAACCGGTCATTAAACGGTAAAACCCCCATTTTATAATAATACTACTACTTATTTATATATATATTTTTACAAATAAACTTAATAATATAGCGTTAACTTCACCAGCTCCCTGTGGAACGAACCGGACTTACTAAAAACTACACTACTCTACGATTAGGTACACTGCCTATAGTGTTGTAGCAAGGTTTAGGTATATCCCATCCGTAAATTAATAAAACTTGTGTCATATTTTGTAGTATTTTGTATTAAAAATAATACTATTTCGTACCCTCACGCTACATCATCAAGTTTTTGGCGCCGCTGCCGGGGACCGCTGAAAAAAAAAACGCTATATTTTTGTAAATTATGTTTGTTTAAAGGTAATTTTAATTTTAATATATTGTAATAAGTGTTTTTGCTGCGTTTATTCTGTGTAATTCACAAGAAATATTGATGAAAAGTGATGATTATAAATAATGAGTGATAAGGTTTGTTCTTTATGTTCCTGGACAAAAACCGAGGCCCCCACTTGATAAAGTGGTGATTAAATTGAGGAGATAATTACGGATCATGTTTGTCAAATTAAGATGTTTTTTTTTTTTTTTTTTTTTTTTTGATTCATGTGAAGATTAATTATGTTTATCATATTGTAGATTGATGACCTTGTTTATATATTTGTTTTAAGTCAGTCTACTCTTATCTCGAAATAAGGTGGCAGTAAGCAAGAGGCTTTTCTTATTTGAGGTAGCTCCACTTTAGTTTATAAATGAATTAATTAATTTGATATAAAAAATTAAAAAGAAAAATGGATATTATAAATATTTTTGAAAGTACTTGACTCTCTTAATTATGTTTTTAAACTACTTGGGTGGGTTAAAAAAAAACTCCATATTAGTCATAATAAAGCTAGTCATATTAATATAGCTAGTCCTATTAATATATTGTACTAATTTGTGTCTACCATTTTTTTTTTTTTTTTGTCGCTTACCACGAAGGAAAAACAAACAAAGAAAGAAAAGATAATAATAAAGCTAGTCTAAAAAAAAAAATTTTGTGTCTCCTTTTTCCAGTTAATTATGAGATGGGATAGATATCATCATGTAGCCAAGTCATATTAGTCACCCTTCCTTTTCTCTTTGTATGCATGCATCGACCCAAAGAACACTCGTGGGCCTCACCTCATGTCCACTTGATCGTACAGGAGTCATAATATGTGATAGTATCTCAAATTAACTAAATTAAAAATTCATCCATCTTCTATTTTTTTTTTTTTTAGCTGAAACACGTGTAGGGTCAAAGGCAATAACCAACATCTCACTTTAACGTACCTTTGAGCTGAAATCTTTGTTAAAATCACTCATAATAACCAGAAACTATTTCTTGAACCCAAACCATCAATTTAGCTTGAATACGAATAAAAGTCTTCAAAAAGTGTCCAAACTAATATTATATATCAAGTTGAATGTGCGCCACCGGGAATGAATTTGTAAAATTTTGAATCACAAAAAAAAAAAAAAAAAAAAATTGTGTAAAGAAAAAAAACGTTTTTTTTTAAATAAAAACAAATCGTTTAAAAAAAAAAAAAAAAAAAAAAAAAAAAAATTAAAAAAAAAAAATATTTTATTACCTTTAGATTTTTAGACTCTAGTTACAATTTTTAGTATTAAGTCTAGTTTTTTTTGCCGTAGTATTTTTTTTTTTACTTCTAGAATTTTTAGGCTTTGCCGTAAAATCCCTTAAGTGCTTATTCCTTAGACTAAGATTTAGGTGCTTTAGAATTTTGCGACGCCGTTTTTCGCGTTCTTATTTTTATTTTTCGACGCCTATTCTTCGTCTTTTTCATTTTTCGACACTTTTCGACGCGCACTCTTTTTCTCTCTTATTTCTCGCCATTCTAGTTTTTAGGACTTAGATTTTTTTTCTACTTCTTCTCTAAATTTCTTAAAATTACGAAAATTTATTTTAAGTGGTTAAATTGATAGACATCAAAATTTTCTGGTTCGTAGTAATAGTTGGATTTGTACGTGGACCGGGTTATTGGAGCCAAACAGTACTCAATTATATTGAGACCAAACGAATCCTGCCCCTCTGCTGCATCTTTTGGCTATTCGAAACGTGGGCAAAATCAGAAAAGTCTATTGATTGGATAACTTATTATAATTTTTCTTTCCTTTTAAAAACTAATAGGATATTCAGTGAATGCACCGAGCAAGACGTTCACCACCTTTTGTACGTTCACCACCTGTAACTCGATCAAGACATTTAGCAAATATAACCGCCGTTGATTTTTCTTTAGAATCGTCATCCAGTCGACCAAGTACTTCAGTTCAAATTTCTGATAATCCATTTTTTGAACCCAACCTCACAATTGAGAATCCAGAGAATATTCAGGAACGGTTCGTAGATCCTGAACCATTAAACTTTCCTCCGGAACCACCAATCATTCAAACAGAGATTGTTGAGGAACGAACCATTAAATCAGAATCATCTAGTGATACCGATTCAACAAATTCAATCATGGAAAATCTAGAACCTCTAAGTATGGAAGACCGAATGAGAGCTACGCGCACGGGCCAAGGTCACGCCATTATTAAACCAGAAGTTAATGCTCCAGATTATGAAATTAAAGGACAAATTCTACACATGGTAACTAATCAGTGCCAATATAGTGGTACGCCGAATGAAGACCCAAACGAACATCTTCGTACGTTTAATAGGATCTGTACACTATTCAAAATCCGAGAAGTGGAAGACGAACAAATCTATCTCATGTTATTTCCCTGGACTTTAAAGGGAGAAGCCAAAGATTGGTTAGAATCGTTACCTGAAGGGGCGATTGACACATGGGATGTTTTAGTTGAGAAATTTCTTAAAAGATTCTTTCCGGCATCTAAAGCCGTGAGACTTCAAGGAGAAATTGTTACGTTCGCGCAAAATCCAAATGAAACATTATATGAGGCGTGGACAAGATTCGGAAGGATGTTGAGAGGATGTCCTCAACACGGATTAGATACTTTTCAAATAGTACAAATCTTCTATAAAGGCGTAGACATCGCCACACGAAAAGACATCGACATAACCGCTGGTGGATCCATTATGAAGAAAACCGCAACTGAAGCTTACAAAATTATTGATAACACAGCCTCCCACTCGCATGAGTGGCACCAAGAAAAAGATATCTTTCGATCATCTAAAGCGGCTAGAGCCGATTCTAGCCCTGACTTTGATTCCGTTTCCGCAAAAATAGATGCTTTCGAAAGACGAATGGAAAAGATGAATAAAGATATTCACGCAATACGAATCAGTTGTGAGCAATGCGGTGGACCACACTTATTGAAAGATTGTCACATTGAACCAACGATGGAACAACGAGAGAATGTTTCCTATATGAACCAAAGGCCGGGAAATAATTATCAAAATAATTATCAACCGCCAAGGCCAAACTTCAATCGAAATCAAAACATTCTTTACAATCCAAAAGGACCCGACAATAACTCGTATAACCAACAAGGTCCGAATAACCAACCAACTCAAAACAACACTTTCAATCAACAAAGACCTGGCTTGTATAAACCACCACAACAAACCGAAGAGAAAAAGTCAAATCTGGAAGAAGTGGTATTTAAGCTAGTTGAATCTCAAACACAATTTATTGAAACTCAAACCCAAACGAACGAGAGGTTTGATCAGTCATTAAGAACTCAACAAGCTTCCATTTTGAATCTAGAAAAACACGTAGGTACTCTTGCTAGCATGATGAGTGAGAGGGAACAAGGAAAGCTACCGAGTAATACTGAAGTAAATCCTCGGAATGAGAATGTTAATATGGTTTCAACGAATTCTGAAAAACCAGCACCAAAAGATGGGAAGGTTTTAGATGAGAATAAAAATGAAGAAGTTACACCACCACCACCCGAGTATGTAAAGCCAGTGGTGGCACCATACAAACCACCCATCCCGTTTCCAAGAAAAGGAGTTGAGTATGAGCAAGTGATAGGTAATAAAGATTGTGATACCTCTGGAAAGAAGAAGAAGAAAAAGAATAAGAAAGTGCAAGAAACAAAAGCCGTAAATATAAACCCGGTGAAGACAGTTCCACCAAAACCTCCACCTAGGGTAGGTGATCCGGGTGAATTTATTGTTCCTTGTCTACTTAGTGATTGTGTCATGTATGATGCACTAGCAGATTTAGGTGCGAGTGTAAGTGTTATGCCTCTTTCCTTATATAAGAGATTAGGTGTAGGTGAGTTAACTCCAACGGATATGAGTGTTCGACTCTTTGATCAAACCATTAAGCACCCAGTTGGAATTGCTGACAACCTACCCATTCAAGTAGGCAATTTAACCTTTCTAGTCGAATTCATTGTCATTGACATAAAAGAGGACCCAAACGTTCCTCTAATTTTAGGTCGACCATTCTTTGCGTCCACCGGGGCGTTATTTGATGTAGGAAATGGAAGAATGACACTTAAAAGTGGTGACAAATCGATCACCTTTATGATTCGAAAATCTAAACCTCCACCAACCAAAACCGTTGAACCAATAAAAACGATTGGTAATAACCATGTTGTTTTACCAACTCCAACGGTAGTGCTTAATAATAATAAAACGCCTAAGTGTGGGGAAAATGAAGTAAAACCTAATGATGACTTGATAATAAAGAACCCCGTTGTTGATACGAAATTAAATGACCCCGTTATTAACAGTTCAATGAAGAAACTTTTTAAACGGGCTATCGATGCTAGAAGTAAGGGGAACTTTAAGTTATGTAACCGGTTAGTATCCAATCTGTCGCCTAAAGAAAAGGCGAAACTAGTTGAATTTTGGGATATTACGGAAGAAGCCGGGCACTGGCTTAAAGAAAAAGTCACAGATAGGCAAGTTGATTATGGACCAAAAGAAATTGACGATGAAGTTAATCACAATTTCGACACCACAGCTACCTAAGTGTGGGGAGATTCAAATGTTCTAAGAAAATGTTATCTAGAGTTAGTTGTTCTGTTCTCGTGTAGTTCCGAGAATGGAATCCGATTGGTCTTTTCCGCTAGCAGACACTAAAGAACTAGTTTTCTCCCCCCATTCTGAATTTTTGTTTTTTTTTTTTTTTTTTTTTAGGTTTTATATGAAATTAATATGCTTTTAAGTTTTGTGTGATATTTAAAAACAAAATTTACTTTATTTCATTAAGTTGAAAAAAAAAAAAAAAAAAAAAAATGATTTATAAAATTCGTCGTAAGTTGAAGACTAGGTCATAGAGCCGAAATTACTTTACCCGAGGGCGGGGCGACAAATTTTGTTATCATTATTTTTAATTTTATTGATTTAAAGTATGCCAAAAATATTATACTTTATAAATTTTTGAAAAGTGGGGTTATAAACCAAACTTCAAAAATATATATACATATATATATATGTTTGTATTTTATCTTATGTACAAAACAGAATAAAACAATGCACTTTCAAAGACTGTCATTAAAGTTAAGCAAAAGGTACTAATTTTGACAACAAGACGCAAAACAACAAATATGATATAACAAATGAAGGAATGAACGATGAGGCGCCATCTATCATTCGACGAGCTTTGTAATTACAAACTCGGTATTTTTAATCACTTTTCTACGCTAATCACCCTCATGAATTTAAATTATAGTCTGATTTCATGCAAATGAGGGCATTGCATGATCTTAAGTGTGGGGAAGGGTTATAAATTCTCTCGAGTTTACACTTGGTTTATTTGCCAAATTTTGTAAAAATTTGAAAAATTTTCAACTAAATGAACTCAAAATCATGTTTATACATATTTATGAACGATGAAAACTAGGTGTTAATACCGAAATTATCGTTACCTCGAAAAGGACATAAATTGAGAAACAACTTAAAACGCTTGAATTCATTTAAAATGGAATAAAGGAGAATAAAAAGGCAAAGAAAGAAACTAAGTGTGGGGAGAATGTACCAAGTTATTCAATTAAAAACTATCTATCACATATTTTTGTACAAACAATTGAAAATACTTTTGTTTTGAACGATAATCAACTGTTTTATCCGATGAAAGAAAAGAAAAGATGGATCTACACGATGAATCAATTCCATCATTAAAAGGAAGTAAAGTCTTCCGAAAAAAAAGACACGCGCTTCTTGATTTAGGTCAAGAAGTTGTCGTCCAGACCAGCTGTAGGTTGACGAAAAATCTAGAAAAGTCATCTCTAAAATCAGCAGGAAATCCACGGACCCCAGCATCAAACAGGGTCGCCAAGTGGTCAGATTTATCCTAACCATGAGAAGGATTTATCTCGTACAATGGGGAGGCACCGTGCAAATTAGCTTGATAAGACTAATGAATCAGATCCCCAGAAAGGATAATCTCCTTAAAGATTAAAAATCAGCTTTTAAGACTGATATTACTCAATCCTTGAGATTGACCTTAAAGATTGAGAATTCAAACTCATGGAATTCAATGATATCTAAACTCGAGCTTGAACGAGAAAATATTTTGATCAAAAATACAAACCGATTTGTTTTCTGAAAATCCATTTTCAATGCGTTCATTACCATTGAACGTAAAATCCTAGGAATTCACCTGGAATTCATTAGGTCACCTGAAGAAAATCGGGTGTCAACCGTAAGAACGGTGGTTGCATAGCATGGTCGGAGCCAGGACCTTGTGCCAGACCGAAAAATTATAGGATGATCTTTACTATCGCTCCTACCAAGGATAGTTCTAGCATCCGACACGTTAATAAGACCATAATCATCTGCATGTCACGGGACATTGCCTTAACAGTTTCTTGTTCATCGCTTTCCTTTACAACCGGACGGTAGTTTGCCGAAAGGTAATATACGGGACAAGTAAACTGGACGTGTTGCTTTCCTAATACAAGGTTAGCAAGTGGGTAACACAAAACCACAAGTGTTAAGCTAAAATTTTCAAATCTGAAACCCACACAACCCACAAAAATATTTTGCAAACACCGGTGAAGGGTTATTCCGGAAAACTTATCTAGGGTAAAAGCTAGATTAAATTTTCAAAAAGATCAAATGTTTTCATAAAGATCCAATTTCCTTAAGGATCTACATTTTAATAGTCATGTGGGACTGTAAACCACCTTTCAAATGTGCACTTTGCTTTGGAAACCGAATGTAAATCGGCTATTTGATTGCAAGTGTCGTTGACCTAAACCCGAGGCAACTGTGGATGACACACCCACCTTTAACCATCATTACTGTCATTGTTTATACCGCTATATCAAAATCACTGATGTACAAAATGTGATGAATAAAAAAGTGATTCATGTATGTTTTTATTTCAAGTTCTGTATTGCTTGAGGACAAGCAACGCTCAAGTGTGGGGATATTTGATAGTGCTCCAAATGAACATATATTTTGTAGCAATATCGTTCCAATATGTAAAGTTTTTAAATGTAATTTCCTTATTTTTAGTTGTAATAGTTAAATAAATAAGTGCGAAGACGAAAGACGCAAATCGCTCGAAAATGAAGATTTAAAGACAAAAACGAAGATTTGAAAGACCAAAACATCCAAAAAGCTCAAATGTACAAGATACAATTCAAAAGGTTCAATTTATTGATGAGAAACGTCTAAAAATGACAAGAGTACAAGTTACAAAACGCAAAGTACAAGATATTAAATTATACGAAAGGACGTTCGAAAATCCGAAACCAGGACATGAACCAACTCTCAACGCTCGACGCAACGGTGTAAAAATTACGAGTCAACTATGCACAAGAATAAAATATAATATTTAAATAAATCATAATAAGAATAATATTAAATAATAAAAAGTTGTTAATTGAGCATAGTTCAGGGGTCGTAAATGAAAATTCAATTTATAATTTGGCCTATAAAAGAACGATCTATGTTCGATGAGAGGAGGAGAATTTTTATCCGATCTTTTTTTCTTCGATCAATTATCAATATCAATTATCAATATCTATATTCTATATCTCTATCATAATGTTAATGTAATAAGATATAACAATAATCTTAATTTTAAGTTTAAATTATGATAATAATAAGATTTATGATAGAGATCATTTGAGTGTGTAAGTCGAAATTCTGTCCGTGTAACGCTACGCTATTTTTAATCATTGTAAGTTATGTTCAACCTTTTTACATTAATGTCTCGTAGCTAAGTTATTATTATGCTTATTTAAAACGAAGTAATCATGATGTTGGGCTAATTACTAAAATTGGGTAATTGGGCTTTGTACCATAATTAAGGTTTGGGCAAAAGACCGACACTTGTGGAAATTGAACTATTGACTATTAATAGATGGGGGTATTGTCTAATTGAGTGACAACTCATTGGAGTCTGTCGAACCTATCTTCAAATTAATTATCCTAATAATTAATAATGATTATGGTTGTCCTATTTAGTGATGTTCATATGGAATCTGTTATAATCATTTAATTAATCAATTGGGTTGGGTAATTGATTATTCATTCTGATCAAGTGGATGAATTAATATTCATAAACTAATTAAAACAGGGGTGGATTACATACAGTGATAACTGGTGTAATTGTTGACAGAAGTGATAACTGCGTCACAGTTTAAATCCTTAATCAGTTGGAATATTTGACTTCGGGTATAAGGGTAATTTGACAAGGATACTCGCACTTTATATTTATGACCGATGGACTATTATGGACAAAAACCAGATAGACGTATCAAATAAACCAGGACAAAGGACAATTAACCCATGGTAATAAATTAAAATCAACACGTCAAACATCATGATTACGGAAGTTTAAATAAGCATAATTCTTTTATTATATTTCTCATCGTATCTTTATTTTCTGTCATTTTATTACTCGCAATTTTATTTTACGCACTTTAATTCTTGTCATTTATTTTTACGCTTAAAATCGACAAACCGGTCATTAAACGGTAAAACCCCCATTTTATAATAATACTACTACTTATTTATATATATATTTTTACAAATAAACTTAATAATATAGCGTTAACTTCACCAGCTCCCTGTGGAACGAACCGGACTTACTAAAAACTACACTACTCTACGATTAGGTACACTGCCTATAGTGTTGTAGCAAGGTTTAGGTATATCCCATCCGTAAATTAATAAAACTTGTGTCATATTTTGTAGTATTTTGTATTAAAAATAATACTATTTCGTACCCTCACGCTACATCATCAGATTCGGTTATCACCAGTTGAGGGTAAAAGGAAGCAATGTGATGAAGACTGCATTCAGAACTCGTTATGGTCATTATGAGTTCCTCGTGATGCCATTCGGATTAATCAATGCACCTGCCGTGTTCATGGACCTCATGAATCGTATCTGCAAGCCGTACCTGGATAAGTTCGTTATCGTCTTCATAGATGATATCCTCATCTACTCTAATAGCGAAGAAGAGCATGAGCAACATCTTCGATTAGTGCTTGAACTCTTGAGACAAGAGCAACTTTATGCGAAATTCTCCAAGTGTGAATTTTGGTTGAAGGAAATCCAATTTCTGGGTCATGTGGTGAGTGACCAGGGTATCAAAGTTGATCCCACCAAGATTGAAGCTATCAGCAAGTGGGAGACCCCCACTACTCCGACTCATATCCGCCAATTTCTTGGTCTCGCTGGTTACTACCGAAGATTTATTGAAGGTTTCTCTTTGATTGCGCGTCCTTTGACCGCGCTGACTCACAAAGGGAAGAAGTTCATCTGGGAACCCGCACACGAATCAGCATTTCAAACCTTGAAGAAGAAGTTAACCACCGCACCTATCTTTTCACTTCCTGAAAGTAGTGACGATTTTGTCGTTTATTGCGATGCTTTGAAAAGTGGTTTTGGTTGCGTATTGATGCAAAGATCGAAGGTTATTTCCTATGCTTCTCGTCAACTGAAGATTCACGAACGGAACTACACTACTCATGATCTTGAACTTGGAGCCATTATCTTTGCGCTCAAATTGTGGAGACACTATTTGTATGGGACTAAGAGCACTATCTTCACCGACCACAAGAGTCTCCAACACATATTCGATCAGAAACAACTGAACATGCGATAGCGACGATGGATCAAGACATTGAACGACTATGATTGTGAACTTCGTTATCATCCTGGCAAGGCCAATGTTGTAGCTGACACTTTAAGCCGAAAGGAGAGGACGGCACCTCTTCGTGTTAGGGCTATGAACATCACCATCCATTCAAATCTCAACAGCCAGATCCGAGCAGCCCAAGATGAGGCTCTCAAAGAGGAGAATATATTTCATGAACACTTGAACATACTTGTCTCTTGATTCGAGGTTAGGGAGACTGGACTCCGATGTTATGCCGGAAGAATTTGGGTACCTTGTTATGGAGATCTACGGAATCTTATACTAGATGAAGCCCACAAATCGAGATATTCGATTCATCCCGGAGCGGGCAAAATGTACCACGATATTAAGGAACAGTATTTATTAATATTTATTATTAATGCTTGCGTTTTAATAAATGTATTTATGTACATTTACTTGTTACCATACTTGACTATACATGGACCAACTCATCTTTGCGACACACGTACTTTTCACGAATAATATTTTAAATATTATTTACATTCATGATTAATTATTATTAATCATTTTAATTAACCAAGGTTAGTAGTTAATTACTTGGGCTTTATTTGATTAATTGTTACTTACTTGCTTAAGACTTGGGCTTTTGTAATTGGATACATGTTAATGGACTTGGAAGCCCGCCCTACTTCTCTTGATGGACTACTAGGAGCCCATATTATGCTAATTACTAGTTAGTAATAAACTTGGAATAATTAACTTAGGTGGAAGACAAATTACTTACAAGCATGATAGTAACCTTTCCCCCATATATTTAACTTTTACCATTCAACAATAACACCACACCCCAATACAAGAATATAGCATGTTGACCACCCCCATTGGGTGGCCAAAACCATCGGCCAAGGGGAGTCTTGGGAGGGGGTTTTGTTTTAAATTTTGACTACATATTCTCTAGTATCATCTCACTTTTACTTACACATACTTGCACACTTTCATTTGCTCTCATTTTTCTCTCTACTTGGTGAGTAACAAGGCTTATTTCCTCTTCTGTTTCTCTCTTAAAAACCGCCACCATCATCATTCTTTTACTTGTTCTTGTTGTTGTTTAATTACTTGTTCTTGTTGTTGATTACTTTCTTGTAGTTATTTGTTGTTTTTAAGAATCAAACTTTCTAGTTTGTTCTTCATATTATCTTGTTATTCAAGAACAAGCAAGAATCTAAACTTTCTCGTTTATGGTTCTACAATTAATGTTTTAAAGATTTAAAGCTCACGAGTTCTAAAAAAAAATCATACATGCATTCATGTTGGTGAACTTAAGGTTTACTTTCTTAAGGATCAAAGCCTTGGCTTGAATCTTTAAAGTATGAATAACCATGAACTTATTACTTGTAAATTTAGTTTATTTCTTCATTTCATACACTTTTAATTTCGTGATTCTTGTTATAATGGTCAAAGTGTTACTAGTTAGCCTTGATCTCATTTATCTTGAACTAAATTTAACTTTACAAGTTCAAGAACATGCAAATAAAACTTTTTAATTATAACTTTGTACACTTATGTTTGATCTAGACTTTTGGGTCTAGGATCTTCAAGATCTAACTAAGAACTATGTTCGACAACTTAAGATCTTGATTTTATAAGTTTACTCTCAAGTTTGTAGCTTAATATTACTTTTATAATTCATGCATGTGTTGAATCTATGATCTTGATGCAACTTTGGTTCATCAAACTTCATACGACTCTTAAGTGAGTTGTGCTTCATATCATAGACTTACACTAGTGTTATGATGGTCAAACCTTGGTTGAGATGATGCAAACACATCAACGAGTTGTACACTTGAAGTTATATGCATCAAGGATGAGAACCGTGATGAGCATCAAGCACCAAGAACCCACTGGAACACTTAACCTACTGTTTTTCGGGTCAGATCAGAATACCTGGTGTGATGACCCGGAAATTTCCGAACAAATTTAAACTTAATCTTATTATAATTCCGACACGATAAGCAAAGTCTGTAATGTTGGGTATTAAAGTTGTGAACTACCTTCATAAAATTATTTGACCTTTGACTATTCCCGACGATTCACGAACAAATTGTGTGTAAATAAATAATTAAATAAATATATATATGTATAAGTGTATATATTAAGTTGAATTGATATAATACCATTTAATCATTCGAATTAAATATGTAGAGTAATGTACAAAATAATTAAGATGTAATTAAAATAAATACATATAAATATATATATTAATTCTATATACAATTGATATAATATGTATATTGTAATATATATATATATATATATATATATATATATATATATATATATATATATATATATATATATAAAATATATATATAAATATTAAATATTCAAATATGTTACCTTATAGAATAAGTATTACATAAGTAATGAAATGTAAAGTTAATATACATTATAAGTTAGAATAGAAATAATATATCAATATTATTACTAATACTTTCATTACTATTACTAACGTTAATATTGATATTAATATCTGTATTATTAATATTATTAAAAGTTGTTACATGTAACTTGTTACATTATTATTATTATGATTATGATTATTATGATTATTATTATTATCATTAATGTTAATTAACAATATTATCATATTAATAGTATTATCTTTAACAATATTATTATTATTATTATTAATATCATTATAATTCATATAGTTAGTTCTAATAGAAAATGATACAATGTATTATTATTATTATTAACAATATAACTCTTATAAATTTTAGTATCATTAGTGTTTACTATTATAACTTATTATTATTTAATATTTCTGTATATTATATTGATATTTTTTTCTTTTATTACAGCTTTATTACTACTAGTGTATTTGTATTCATAATTTATTAATATTAAATATATATATAAACTTGATTAATAATAAAAATAAATTAGCAAGCGTAACTTAATTATATCTGATTCTGTTCCTTAGCATCATCCATTTTTTTTTTACTTTTGTTTCCTATCTGATTCTTGCTATACCTCGATCCTCCAATTGGAGATTAAACAAATTAGCCATCACTATCTGTATGATTTTTTTTATTATTTTGATTCTTCATGTCTGATTTTTAATACACGTCAAAATCGATTTTTTCAATACCAAACAAGAATGTACTGTATCATATGTACTACATCCATTATCCAGTTATTATCATTATATACAGCATTCAATGAATTAAAACTAAAAACAGATATAAAAGCTCAACCTCTCCTTTATTGATTAAAACCAGTCGATATTTTTTTTCCATCATCAAAAATCAAATACCGCTATTTTTTTTACAGGCGAACGAGGTATATATATATATATATATATATATATATATATATATATATATATATATATATATATATATATATATATATATATATATATATATATATTTTTTTTTTTTTCTGTCGCATATTTCTTTTACTCATAATTCGAAATCGAGTCCCATTTAAAAATCTAGAAATGTCATGTTGTTAGGAATCGTTCATTCAAACTTTCTTCAAAATTTTGGATTTCAATTCATTGTATTGATGGAGAATTCTTGAGTCAAAGTTAAGTTTTCAAAAGTCAAAGCTTTGTGTTCATCATCAAATTCAAATCTCTTTTAAGGTTTTAAGATCGATTAATGATTTCAATAGTTTATGTATAGGATTAGAAAACTATTTCATGTTATAAATTCTGTCTATAAATCGGTAAATCTCAAAAATCAATTTTATTTTTTGTACATCGACGACAGCAACAGCAATCATGCTGTTCTCTTTTTTTTTTTTTTTTTTTTTTGGTGTTTGATTAATTGGATTAATTGCTACAAGTGAATACATCTGATTATGAAATCCAAAAACAAATGGGTGATGTGAGCTTTGGTCTACTAGTTGCATCAATGAAGAAGATGAAGTTAGAACAAATTAATACAGTGTATATAATTTAAAGTTCAGTTAATTTCAGAAAAATTGGAACGGTTGGATGGTTAAAGTGTTGGTGCGGGTGAGCGAGAGGTCGGGGGTTCGAGTCTCGGCTTGGACAGTTTTGTATTTTTTTTGGAGTCTTGAAGGTAGTTCACTTATCAAGTTATTATTATTATTAATTATTATTATTATTGTTATTACTATCATTATTATTGTTATTAATTGTTGTTATTATTAATTATTACTAATGTTACTTGTATTATAATTATAGCTATTATTATTATTACTATTATTACTAAAATAAGTATAGTTATCATTTATTATTACTATCATGATATAAATATAATTACAATTACAATTATTATTATTATTATTATTAATATTGTGAAAAACTAATCATTAATATTATGATTACTAATAAAAGTATGATGATACAAATTTTCATTTATAGGATTATAAATACAAGTACGAATACTATTATTATTATCACTAATAATCGTATTAGTATTATTATTATTATTATTATGATTAGGATTATTGTTATTATTATTATTATTATGAAAATAATGCGAGTTATCATTATTTTCATTAATTTTAGTATTGGTATCATTCTATAACTATTAGTATTATCATTACGTACTATTATTATTATTATTATTATTATTATTATTATTATTATTATTATTATTATTATTATTATTATTATTATTATTATTATTATTATTATTATTATTATTATTATTATTATTATTATTATTATTATTATTGTTACTAATATGAACAAGATTATTGTAAGTATCATTATTATTGAAATCATGAGTATCATATTTATTATACCATTAATAGTATCATTATCTTAAATTGGATTAGCAGTAAAATTATTATCTTTATAGTTAAAATTATTATCAATATTATAACTATCACCAACAGTAAAAATTAAATTTTTTTTTTACAATTATAGTTATTAATATCATTATTATTATCGTTAAAAAGATTATTAACATTATTACCTTATTAGTAATATTAAATATTATAATTATTATCATTTTTATCAGTAATAATATTATTTTGATATTATCATAACTACTATATTTAATACACAAATATTATATATATATATAATTAACAACATATTTAATAAACAAAACATAATAAAAATTAATATTTTTATTTACCAAAATGAATATAAGATATATATATAAGTATATATATATATATATATATATATATATATATATATATATATATATATATATATATATATATATATATATATATATATATATATATATATATATATATATATATATATATATATATATATATATATCTTATACAAATGATATAGGTTCGTGAATCCGAGGCCAACCCCGCATTGTTCATTTGTTCAATGACTCCATATGTATTTTTACTACAAAATACATTATGTGAGTTTCATTATTCCCTTTTTAAATGCTTTCGCAATATATATTTTTGGGACTGAGAATACATGCGCTGTTTTATAAATGTTTTACGAAATAGACACAAGTAATCGAAACTACATTATATGGTTGAATTATCGAAATCAAATATGCCCCTTTTTATTAAGTCTGGTAATCTAAGAATTAGGGAACAGACACCCTAATTGACGCGAACTCTAAAGATAGATCTATCGGGCCCAACAAGCCCCATCCAAAGTACCGGATGCTTTAGTGCTTCGAAATTTATATCATGTCCGAAGGAGGATCCCGGAATGATGGGGATATTCTTATATACATATTGTGAATGTCGGTTACCATGTGTTCAATCCATATGAATGATATTTTTGTCTCTATGCATGGGACGTATGATTATGAGAAATGGAAATATGAAATCTTCTGGTCTATTAAAATGATGGAAATGACTATTTATGTTAAACTAATGAACTCACCAACCTTTTGGTTGACACTTAAAAGCATGTTTATTCTCAGGTACGAAAGAAATCTTCCGCTGTGCATTTGCTCATTTTAGAGATATTACTTGGAGTCATTCATTACATATTTCAAAAGACGTTGCATTCGAGTCGTTGAGTTCCTCAAGATTATTATTAAGTCAATTATAGATGGATATATTATAAAATGGTATGCATGCTGTTAACTGTCGATGTAAATGAAAGTTTGTCTTTTAAAAACGAATGTAATGTTTGTAAAATGTATCATATAGTGGTTAAGTACCTCGCGATGTAATCAACTATTGTGAATCGTTTGTAATCAATATGGACTTCATCCGGATGTATTTGGATGGGTCATTTCAGTTGGTATCAGAGCGGTGGTCTTAGTGAACCAGATCTTGCATTAGTATGTCTAACTGATAGTCGTTAGGATGCATTAGTGAGTATGGACTTCGACCGTGTCTGCATGTCAAAAGTTTTGCTTACCATTTTTATCGGAAATCATCTGCTTATCATCCTTAGGATATTACCTGCTTATCATTCCTAGTCTAGACACATCTTACTACAATGATTGCATGAATAGTGCATAGACAAAAATTCATATCTTAGCGTATCTGCTAATTCATATCTTAGCGTATCTGTTATTGTTATCTTTGCCTGACAGCTTCCGTAGATTCCTCCATAACTTATGGGATTTTAGTATTATATATGCATATTTAAATTATGTATTGCAGGGTACTAATCTATATCCTATAATCTATTTCTTATCGAAAATCCTTCATCTGATCGTACGAGATGAATCACTCAACCAGTTAAAATTCCTCGGATTCCGACAACTATTTCGATATGGAATTTCACCTAAGCTTCGAAAGCAGTGTCACCAGAATGAATCAACCAATTTATTTGATGGGTTCGTAGTTGACTTAATCAATGGAGACACGAAGAAGGCGATCTCTTTCATCAATCGAATTCACCTATTGGCGAAGAACCTGAAACACTTATCGGCGAACCAGTCCGAAACACCAATTTCACTATCATTTCCCTAATATCTCGCCTTGATTATATACTATCTCAAAATTCTAAACCTTATTCATTCACTTGTTCCGATCGACAATCATCCCGGTATAATAAAAGAAGTCAATGAGCTTCGCGCTCGAGTTGTAGCCCTGGAAAGTATGGTGCAAAACGTACCAGCTTCAGCAACATCACCTGCAACACCAGTACCAACAACAACAATATCATCACACGTCTCAACCTCGCAATCTATACCTCAAGCATAATCATCGTTCTACGAATCGTTTTACGAATCGTTCTACATAAACTATCTTCGTCCTTCATGGTGATTATGTAATCTCTAATATTTTAGAGATTATGTATTCTAGTTCTAGCCGTAAAACTGATGAATTTAACATCACATTGACTCATTAAATCCATAATTACATCTAAAGAAAATATATATGTATATATGTTTTCATAAAGATTGTAATTAAAATTTTTATTGTACAAACGGTTAATGGTGAAAATATTTTAACGGGTAGGTAATACCCGAGAAATAATTAGATTTCGCATTAATAAGTTACACTGTACATTCTTCGAATCCGATATACGTATCCGTTCATCGTAGAATAACCATTTTTATTCAATTTCATATTCGGATTTTGACCTATCCGAATCCAACAAGTGGCATAATGAAGAAAACATATGACAAAATAAAATTTGTTAGAAACAGACAAATTAACTATGAGAAATTTTGTTAGGAATCCACGCTAACTGTTCCTAGCTAACTGATTACATTTTATGTATCACAATTTAATTATCGCAATTTATTTATCGCATTTTATTTATCGCAATTTTAATTCTCGCAATTTAATTTATCGTCATTTAATTTCTGTTATTTATTTTACGCACTTTAATTATCGGGACACGTATACAAGGTTTTGACATATCATATCGACGCATCTATATATATTATTTGGAATCACCATAGACACTCTATATGCAGTAATGATCGAGTTCTCTATACAGGGTTGATGTTGATTCTATAATAATATATATACTTTGAGTTGTGATCGATTCTGAGATGAATACGGGTCACGATACGTATTAATTAATTCGAATATTATATATTAAACTCTATATGGATTATTGAACTGTCAACTGTGGACTATCGACTGTGGGCTAATAAGATTAGACAATTAAAATGAATTAAAATATTGATTATAACATATGAAACTAAACAATTCTTCAAGTTTGCCACTTGATTTCATTTTTAAACCCCATTCGTATCATCACGATTACAACCTGCGTGTAGTGACCCGAACTTTACCATGTTTATATATATATTAAATGAAATTGTTATTTACATGATTAAGTGTTTCCAACATGTTAAGCAATCAAACTTGTTAAGACTTGATTAATTGAAATATGTTTCATATAGACAATTGACCACCCAAGTTGACCGGTGATTCACGAACGTTAAAACTTGTAAAAACTATATGATGACATATATATGGATATATATATATATAGTTAACATGATACTATGATAAGTAAACATATCATTAAGTATATTAACAATGAACTACATATGTAAAAACAAGACTACTAACTTAATGATTTTTAAACGAGACATATATGTAACGATTATCGTTGTAAAGACATTTAATGTATATATATCATATTAAGAGATATTCATACATGATAATATCATGATAATATAATAATTTAAAATCTAATTTGATATTATAAACATTGGGTTAACAACATTTAACAAGATCGTTAACCTAAAGGTTTCAAAACAACACTTACATGTAACGACTAACGATGACTTAACGACTCATTTAAAATGTATATACATGTAGTGTTTTAATATGTATTTATACACTGTTGAAAGACTTCAATACACTCATCAAAATACTTCTACTTAACAAAAATGCTTACAATTACATCCTCGTTCAGTTTCATCAACAATTCTACTGGTATGCACCCGTATTCGTACTCGTACAATACACAGCTTTTAGATGTATGTACTATTGGTATATACACTCCAATGATCAGCTCTTAGCAGCCCATGTGAGTCACCTAACACATGTGGGAACCATCATTTGGCAACTAGCATGAAATATCTCATAAAATTACAAAAATATGAGTAATCATTCATGACTTATTTACATGAAAATAAAATTACATATCCTTTATATCTAATCCATACACCAACGACCAAAAACACCTACAAACACTTTCATTCTTCAATTTTCTTCATCTAATTGATCTCTCTCAAGTTCTATCTTCAAGTTCTAAGTGTTCTTCATATATTCTACAAGTTCTAGTTACAAAAAATCATGAATACTTTCAAGTTTGCTAGCTCACTTCCAATCTTGTAAGGTGATCATCCAACCTCAAGAAATCTTTGTTTCTTACAGTAGGTTATCATTCTAATACAAGGTAATAATCATATTCAAACTTTGGTTCAATTTCTATAACTATAACAATCTTATTTCAAGTGATGATCTTACTTGAACTTGTTTTCGTGTCATGATTCTGCTTCAAGAACTTCGAACCATCCAAGGATCCGTTGAAGCTAGATCCATTTTTCTCTTTTCCAGTAGGTTTATCCAAGGAACTTAAGGTAGTAATGATGTTCATAATATCATTCAATTCATACATATAAAGCTATCTTATTCGAAGGTTTAAACTTGTAATCACTAGAACATAGTTTAGTTAATTCTAAACTTGTTCGCAAACAAAAGTTAATCCTTCTAACTTGACTTTTAAAATCAACTAAACACATGTTCTATATATATATGATATGCTAACTTAATGATTTAAAACCTGGAGACATGAAAAACACCGTAAAACCGGATTTACGCCGTCGTAGTAACACCGCGGGCTGTTTTGGGTTAGTTAATTAAAAACTATGATAAACTTTGATTTAAAAGTTGTTATTCTGAGAAAATGATTTTTATTATGAACATGAAACTATATCCAAAAATTATGGTTAAACTCAAAGTGGAAGTATGTTTTCTAAAATGGTCATCTAGACGTCGTTCTTTCGACTGAAATGACTACCTTTACAAAAACGACTTGTAACTTATTTTTCTGACTATAAACCTATACTTTTTCTGTTTAGATTCATAAAATAGAGTTCAATATGAAACCATATCAATTTGATTCACTCAAAACGGATTTAAAATGAAGAAGTTATGGGTAAAACAAGATTGGATAATTTTTCTCATTTTAGCTACGTGAAAATTGGTAACAAATCTATTCCAACCATAACTTAATCAACTTGTAATGTATATTATGTAATCTTGAGATACCATACACACGTATACAATGTTTCGACCTATCATGTCGACACATCTATATATATTTCGGAACAACCATAGACACTCTATATGTGAATGTTGGAGTTAGCTATACAGGGTTGAGGTTGATTCCAAAATATATATAGTTTGAGTTGTGATCAATACTGAGATACGTGTACACTGGGTCGTGGATTGATTCAAGATAATATTTATCGATTTATTTCTGTACATCTAACTATGGACAACTAGTTGTAGGTTACTAACGAGGACATCTGACTTAATAAACTTAAAACATCAAAATATATTAAAAGTGTTGTAAATACATTTTGAACATACTTTGATATATATGTATATATTGTAATAGGTTCGTGAATCAACCAGTGGCCAAGTCTTACTTCCCGACGAAGTAAAAATCTGTGAAAGTAAGTTATAGTCCCACTTTTAAAATCTAATATTTTTGGGATGAGAATACATGCAGGTTTTATAAATGATTTACAAAATAGACACAAGTACGTGAAACTACATTCTATGGTTGAATTATCGAAATCGAATATGCCCCTTTTTATTAAGTCTGGTAATCTAAGAATTAGGGAACAGACACCCTAATTGACGCGAATCCTAAAGATAGATCTACTGGGCCTAACAAACCCCATCCAAAGTATCGGATGCTTTAGTACTTCAAAATTTATATCATATCCGAAGGGTGTCCCGGAATGATGGGGATATTCTTATATATGCATCTTGTTAACGTCGGTTACCAGGTGTTCACCATATGAATGATTTTTATCTCTATGTATGGGATGTGTATTGAAATATGAAATCTTGTGGTCTATTATTATGATTTGTTATATATAGGTTAAACCTATAACTCACCAACAGTTTTGTTGACGTTTTAAGCATGTTTATTCTCAGGTGATTATTAAGAGCTTCCGCTGTCGCATACTTAAGTAAGGATGAGATTTGGAGTCCATGCTTGTATGATATTGTGTAAAAACTGCATTCAAAAAACTTATTTTGTTGTAACATATTTGTATTGTAAACCATTATGTAATGGTCGTGTGTAAACAGGATATTTTAGATTATCATTATTTGATAATCTACGTAAAGCTTTTTAAACCTTTATTGATGAAATAAAGGTTATGGTTTGTTTTAAAATGAATGCAGTCTTTGAAAAACGTCTCATATAGAGGTCAAAACCTCGCAACGAAATCAATTAATATGGAACGTTTTTAATCAATAAGAACGGGACATTTCAGTTGGTATCCGAGCGTTGGTCTTAGAGAACCAGAATTTTGCATTAGTGTGTCTTATCGAGTTTGTTAGGATGCATTAGTGAGTCTGGACTTCGACCGTGTTTACTTGAAAAATGATTGCTTAACAAATTTTGTTGGAAACTATATATTTTTAACATGTGAATATTATGTGATATATTAATCTCTTAAAGCGTTTGATATTATGTGATAGATGTCTACCTATAGAATAAGTCCCATTGACTCACCTAATAATAATGAAGAGTCAAATGTAAATTGGAATGATTCGTGGACTGATTCACAAGTTCCCGAAGAGGAACCGGAAGAAGAGTCGGAACCGGAAGAAGAATCGGAACCGGAAGAAGAATCGGAACCGGATGAAGAAATAGAACCGGTGGGGGAAATAATAAAATGGTTAAGTAAAAGAAAATCCTCAACCAACCGACCAAGGTTAATTATGGTCAATGGTGTTTCCGCCAAGGAAGCAAAATATTGGGAGGATTACCAATTCTCCGATGAATCGAATTCCGACGAGAATTCCGATGATGTTATAGAAATTACCCCAACTGAATTTAAAAAGGCAAAAGAAAATAATAAGGGAAAGGGCATAAAAATAGAGAAATCTAATTCCAACCCCGATGAACTTTATATGTATCGTCAACCCCCGAAGTCCTTAAGTTGTAACAATGACCCGGGAACCTCTAAACCACCAGGTTTTTCTAAACCAATGTGGATAACGACGGCTCGTATTAGGGGAACATCATATATCCCTAGAAACTTGGCAAAACGAACCAAAACCGAAGAAGAAGAAACAAGCGAGTCGGAATAAGATAGTTGTATTCGTGTGGTGTAATATATGTAATATAGTGTGCTTATGCTTTATGATATATGTAAAAATTGCTTGTATTAATAAGTATTATTTTTATGAATCTAACTCTTGTCTATTTTACAGTATAAAATCACAAAATGGATAGACAACCCAATATTTTAAGAGACCTACCCGGAGACATGATTGATGAAATCTTGTCTAGAGTCGGTCAGAATTCTTCGGCACAACTATTTAAGGCGAGATCAGTTTGTAAGACATTCGAAGAACGTTCCAAGAATGCCTTGGTTTATAAAAGGCTTTCGTTCTAAAGATGGGGGATATCACATTGGGAAATCCATAAGTTACGATGTGTTTACTTTGACGCATATATTGCGGGGAACCCAAATGCTATTTTACGCAATGGGTTAAGAAATTATTTTGACTCAATATATCCGAATATTGGACTTCGTGATTTAGAAAAATCGGCTAACATGCAACATAAAGAAGCATGTTATGCTTACGGATTAGTAATGTTCGCTTCTCACCCAAGTGAGAACAAGAACATCGGCCTACAACTATTAAACAAAACGTTCCCACAAGTGACGGAGTCGGTAATTGGGGTAAGAAATGAGGTTTTTAGATTGTTACGGGACTATTGGACATTACGTAACCCTCGTCCCTTTGACGACGTTACAACACGCTGTCTTATTAACGGCCATAACGGTTATGTTCCACAAGACCAAGGATGGGAAGTAATCCTAGTAAAACCAGAATGCATGACTTGTTTCTGGACGTATGAATTACGTGTCTTTATTGCCTTTGCTGAACGACTTGTGTACTAGCTAGAATTATCTTCACAACCATCTTGTATCAAATTTATTGTGTGCTATATTTCATGCTATATGTAAAATAAGCGGTATTGTAAGTTTGTAAAATATTGTGTAAAAGTTTGAACGCGAAATATTATTATAATCAGTTTTTCATATAGAATTGTAGTAGTTGAATTGTATATTAGCTACTAAGTATGAACTTAACGGGTAGGTACTACCCGAATTTAAACTTATAAAACGCTAATATGAAGAAAAAGCTTTTATAAATGAGTTCATATTATTCTACGAAATACTATTAACTACTCTTAATATTCTGTATGATTAACTTGTTCCATTTGACTATTTTGAAGGAAATGGCACCGACTACTCGACACACCGTGAATATGAATGAAGAGGAATTCCGTACTTTTCTAGCTTCAAACATAGCCGCAGTATAGGCTGCGCTACATACCAACAATAACCTTGGATCTAGTAGTACAGGAAATCGTGTAGGATGCACCTACAAAGAATTCACTGCCTGCAAACCTTTGGAATTTGATGGAACCGAAGGACCGATCGGATTGAAACGGTGGACCGAGAAGGTCGAATCGGTGTTTGCCATAAGTAAGTGTACTGAAGAGGACAAAGTGAAGTACGCTACGCATACCTTCACAGGTTATGCGTTAACATGGTGGAATACCTATCTAGAGCAAGTGGGACAAGACGATGCATACGCACTACCGTGGTCAGCATTCAAGCACTTGATGAACGAGAAGTACCGTCCCAGAACCGAGGTCAATAAGCTCAAGATAGAACTTAGAGGGTTACGAACCCAAGGATTTGATATTACCACGTACGAAAGACGATTCACAGAATTGTGCCTATTGTGTCCGGGAGCATTCGAAGATGAGGAAGAGAAGATCGACGCGTTTGTGAAAGGATTACCGGAAAGAATCCAAGAAGATATAAGTTCACACAAGCCCGCCTCCATACAACAGGCATGTAGAATGGAACACAAACTAGTGAACCAGATTGAAGAAAGAATTAAAGAACAGACTGCTGAAGAGGCCAATGTGAAGCAAGTCAAAAGAAAGTGGGAGGAAAACGGTGATAAGAATCACCAATACAACAACAACAGTAATTACAACAATAATCGCAACAATTATCCCAGCAATCGCAACATCAATCGCAACTACAACAAACGGCCCAACAACAACAACAACAACAACAACAGCAACTACAACAATCATCCCAACAACAATAATAACCGCAACAACAACAACAATCAGAAGCAGCTATGCGAAAGGTGTGAAAAGTATCACTCGGGGTTCTGCACCAAATTTTGCAACAAGTGTAAAAGAAATGGTCATAGCGCGGCGAAGTGTGAGGTCTACGGACCAGGGGTTAATAGAACGAAAGGAACAAATGGTGTCGGAACGAGTAATGGCGGAGCAAGTAGTGTCGGAGCAAGTTATGCCAATGTAGTTTGTTATAAATGTGGAAAACCGGGCCACATTATTAGAAATTGCCCGAACCAGGAGAGCAAGAATGGACAAGGCCGCGGAAGAGTTTTCAATATTAATGTGGCAAAGGCACAGGAAGACCCGGAGCTTGTTACGGGTACGTTTCTTATTGACAATAAATCTGCTTACGTTTTATTTGATTCGGGTGCGGATAGAAGCTATATGAGTAGAGATTTTTGTGCTAAATTAAGTTGTCCATTGATGCCTTTGGATAGTAAATTTTTACTCGAATTAGCAAATGGTAACTTAATTTCAGCAGATAATATATGTCGGAATCGAGAAATTAAACTGGTTAGCGAAACATTTAAGATTGATTTGATACCAGTAGAGTTAGGGAGTTTTGATGTGATAATCGGTATGGACTGGTTGAAAGAAGTGAAAGCAGAGATCGTTTGTTACAAAAATGCAATTCGCATTATACGAGAAAAAGGAAAACCCTTAATGGTGTACGGAGAAAAGGGCAACACGAAGCTACATCTTATTAGTAATTTGAAGGCACAAAAACTAATAAGAAAAGGTTGCTATGCTGTTCTAGCACACGTCGAGAAAGTATAAACTGAAGAAAAGAGCATCAATGATGTTCCCATTGCAAAAGAATTTCCCGATGTATTTCCGAAAGAATTACCGGGATTACCCCCACATCGATCCGTTGAATTTCAAATAGATCTTGTACCAGGAGCTGCACCAATAGCTCATGCTCCTTACAGACTTGCACCCAGCGAGATGAAAGAACTGCAAAGCCAATTACAAGAACTTTTAGAGCGTGGTTTCATTCGACCAAGCACATCACCGTGGGGAGCTCCTGTTTTGTTTGTCAAGAAGAAAGATGGTACATTCAGGTTGTGTATCGACTATCGAGAGTTGAACAAACTTACCATCAAGAACCGCTACCCACTACCGAGAATCGACGACTTATTTGATCAACTACAAGGCTCGTCTGTTTATTCAAAGATTGACTTACGTTCCGGGTATCATCAAATGCGGGTGAAAGAAGATGATATTCCAAAGACTGCTTTCAGAACACGTTACGGTCATTACGAGTTTATGGTCATGCCGTTTGGTTTAACTAATGCACCAGCTGTGTTCATGGACCTTATGAACCGAGTGTGTGGACCATACCTTGACAAGTTTGTCATTGTTTTTATTGATGACATACTTATTTACTCAAGGAATGACCAAGAACACGGTGAACATTTGAGAAAGGTGTTAGAAGTATTGAGGAAGGAAGAATTGTACGCTAAGTTTTCAAAGTGTGCATTTTGGTTGGAAGAAGTTCAATTCCTCGGTCACATAGTGAACAAAAAAGGTATTAAGGTGGATCCGGCAAAGATAGAAACTGTTGAAAAGTGGGAAACCCCGAAAACTCCGAAACACATACGCCAGTTTTTAGGACTAGCTGGTTACTACAGAAGGTTCATCCAAGACTTTTCCAGAATAGCAAAACCCTTGACTGTATTAACGCATAAAGGGAAGAAATTTGAATGGAATGATGAACAAGAGAAAGCGTTTCAGTTATTGAAGAAAAAGCTAACTACGGCACCTATATTGTCATTGCCTGAAGGGAATGATGATTTTGTGATTTATTGTGACGCATCAAAGCAAGGTCTCGGTTGTGTATTAATGCAACGAACGAAGGTGATTGCTTATGCGTCTAGACAATTGAAGATTCATGAACAAAATTATACGACGCATGATTTGGAATTAGGCGCGGTTGTTTTTGCATTAAAGACTTGGAGGCACTACTTATATGGGGTCAAAAGTATTATATATACCGACCACAAAAGTCTTCAACACATATTTAATCAGAAACAACTGAATATGAGGCAGCGTAGGTGGATTGAATTATTGAATGATTACGACTTTGAGATTCGTTACCACCTGGGGAAGGCAAATGTGGTAGCCGATGCCTTGAGCAGGAAGGACAGAGAACCCATTCGAGTAAAATCTATGAATATAATGATTCATAATAACCTTACTACTCAAATAAAGGAGGTGCAACAAGGAGTTTTAAAAGAGGGAAATTTAAAGGATGAAATACCCAAAGGATCGGAGAAGCATCTTAATATTCGGGAAGACGGAACCCGGTATAGGGCTGAAAGGATTTGGGTACCAAAATTTGGAGATATGAGAGAAATGGTACTTAGAGAAGCTCATAAAACCAGATACTCAATACATCCTGGAACGGGGAAGATGTACAAGGATCTCAAGAAACATTTTTGGTGGCCGGGTATGAAAGCCGATGTTGCTAAATATGTAGGAGAATGTTTGACGTGTTCTAAGGTCAAAGCTGAGCATCAGAAACCATCAGTACTACTTCAACAACCCGAAATCCCGGAATGGAAATGGGAAAACATTACCATGGATTTCATCACTAACTTGCCAAGGACTGCAAGTGGTTTTGATACTATTTGGGTAATAGCTGATCGTCTCACCAAATCAGCACACTTCCTGCCAATAAGAGAAGATGACAAGATGGAGAAGTTAGCACGACTGTATTTAAAGGAAGTCGTCTCCAGACATGGAATACCAATCTCTATTATCTCTGATAGGGATGACAGATATATTTTAAGATTCTGGCAGACATTACAGCAAGCATTAGGAACTTGTCTAGACATGAGTACTGCCTATCATCCACAAACTGATGGGCAGAGCGAAAGGACGATACAAATGCTTGAAGACATGCTACGAGCATGTGTTATTGATTTCGGAAACAGTTGGGATCGACATCTACCGTTAGCAGAATTTTTCTACAACAACAGCTACCATTCAAGCATTGAGATGGCGCCGTTTGAAGCACTTTATGGTAGAAAGTGCAGGTCTCCGATTTGTTGGAGTGAAGTGGGGGATAGACAGATTACGGATCCGGAGATTATACAAGAAACTACCGAGAAGATCATCCAAATTCAACAACGGTTGAAAACCGCCCAAAGTCGACAAAAGAGCTACGTTGACATTAAAAGAAAAGATATAGAATTTGAAATTGGAGAGATGGTCATGCTTAAAGTTGCACCTTGTAAAGGCGTTGTTCGATTTGGTAAACGAGGGAAATTAAATCCAAGGTATATTGGACCATTCAAGATTATTGATCGTGTCGGACCAGTAGCTTACCTACTTGAGTTACCTCAACAACTCGCGGCTGTACATAACACTTTCCACGTCTCGAATTTGAAGAAATGTTTTGCTAAATAAGATCTCACTATTCCGTTAGATGAAATCCAAATCAACGAAAAACTTCAATTTATCGAAGAACCCGTCGAAATAATGGATCGTGAGGTTAAAAGACTTAAGCAAAACAAGATACCAATTGTTAAGATTCGATGGAATGCTTGTAGAGGACCCGAGTTCACCTGGGAACGAGAAGATCAGATGAAGAAGAAATACTCGCATTTATTTCCAGAAGATACGTCAACACCTCCAACTGCTTAAAATTTCGGGACGAAATTTATTTAACGGGTAGGTACTGTAGTGACCCGAACTTTTCCCTGTTTATATATATATTAAATGAAATTGTTATTTACATGATTAAGTGTTTCCAACATGTTAAGCAATCAAACTTGTTAAGACTTGATTAATTGAAATATGTTTCATATAGACAATTGACCACCCAAGTTGACCGGTGATTCACGAACGTTAAAACTTGTAAAAACTATATGATGACATATATATGGATATATATATATAGTTAACATGATACTATGATAAGTAAACATATCATTAAGTATATTAACAATGAACTACATATGTAAAAATAAGACTACTAACTTAATGATTTTTAAACGAGACATATATGTAACGATTATCGTTGTAAAGACATTTAATGTATATATATCATATTAAGAGATATTCATACATGATAATATCATGATAATATAATAATTTAAAATCTCATTTGATATTATAAACATTGAGTTAACAACATTTAACAAGATCGTTAACCTAAAGGTTTCAAAACAACACTTACATGTAACGACTAACGATGACTTAACGACTCAGTTAAAATGTATATACATGTAGTGTTTTAATATGTATTTATACACTTTTGAAAGACTTCAATACACTTATCAAAATACTTCTACTTAACAAAAATGCTTACAATTACATCCTCATTCAGTTTCATCAACAATTCTACTGGTATGCACCCGTATTCGTACTCGTACAATACACAGCTTTTAGATGTATGTACTATTGGTATATACACTCCAATGATCAGCTCTTAGCAGCCCATGTGAGTCACCTAACACATGTGGGAACCATCATTTGGCAACTAGCATGAAATATCTCATAAAATTACAAAAATATGAGTAATCATTCATGACTTATTTACATGAAAACAAAATTACATATCCTTTATATCTAATCCATATACCAACGACCAAAAACACCTACAAACACTTTCATTCTTCAATTTTCTTCATCTAATTGATCTCTCTCAAGTTCTATCTTCAAGTTCTAAGTGTTCTTCATAAATTCTACAAGTTCTAGTTACATAAAATCAAGAATACTTTCAAGTTTGCTAGCTCACTTCCAATCTTGTAAGGTGATCATCCAACCTCAAGAAATCTTTGTTTCTTACAGTAGGTTATCATTCTAATGCAAGGTAATAATCATATTCAAACTTTGGTTCAATTTCTATAACTATAACAATCTTATTTCAAGTGATGATCTTACTTGAACTTGTTTTCGTGTCATGATTCTGCTTCAAGAACTTCGAACCATCCAAGGATCCGTTGAAGCTAGATCCATTTTTCTCTTTTCCAGTAGGTTTATCCAAGGAACTTAAGGTAGTAATGATGTTCATAATATCATTCAATTCATACATATAAAGCTATCTTATTCGAAGGTTTAAACTTGTAATTACTAGAACATAGTTTAGTTAATTCTAAACTTGTTCGCAAACAAAAGTTAATCCTTCTAACTTGACTTTTAAAATCAACTAAACACATGTTCTATATCTATATGATATGCTAACTTAATGATTTAAAACCTGGAGACATGAAAAACACCGTAAAACCGGATTTACGCCGTCGTAGTAACATCGCGGGCTGTTTTGGGTTAGTTAATTAAAAACTATGATAAACTTTGATTTAAAAGTTGTTATTCTGAGAAAATGATTTTTATTATGAACATGAAACTATATCCAAAAATTATGGTTAAACTCAAAGTGGAAGTATGTTTTCTAAAATGGTCATCTAGACGTCGTTCTTTCGACTGAAATGACTACCTTTACAAAAACGACTTGTAACTTATTTTTTCGACTATAAACCTATACTTTTTCTGTTTATATTCATAAAATAGAGTTCAATATGAAACCATAGCAATTTGATTCACTCAAAACGGATTTAAAATGAAGAAGTTATGGGTAAAACAAGATTGGATAATTTTTCTCATTTTAGCTACGTGAAAATTGGTAACAAATCTATTCCAACCATAACTTAATCAACTTGTAATGTATATTATGTAATCTTGAGATACCATAGACACGTATACAATGTTTCGACCTATCATGTCGACACATCTATATATATTTTGGAACAACCATAGACACTCTATATGTGAATGTTGGAGTTAGCTATACAGGGTTGAGGTTGATTCCAAAATATATATAGTTTGAGTTGTGATCAATACTGAGATACGTATACACTGGGTCGTGGATTGATTCAAGATAATATTTATCGATTTATTTCTGTACATCTAACTGTGGACAACTAGTTGTAGGTTACTAACGAGGACAGCTGACTTAATAAACTTAAAACATCAAAATATATTAAAAGTGTTGTAAATACATTTTGAACATACTTTGATATATATGTATATATTGTTATAGGTTCGTGAATCAACCAGTGGCCAAGTCTTACTTCCCGACGAAGTAAAAATCTGTGAAAGTGAGTTATAGTCCCACTTTTAAAATCTAATATTTTTGGGATGAGAATACATGCAGGTTTTATAAATGATTTACAAAATAGACACAAGTACGTGAAACTACATTCTATGGTTGAATTATCGAAATCGAATATGCCCCTTTTTATTAAGTCTGGTAATCTAAGAATTAGGGAACAGACACCCTAATTGACGCGAATCCTAAAGATAGATCTACTGGGCCTAACAAACCTCATCCAAAGTACCGGATGCTTTAGTACTTCGAAATTTATATCATATCCGAAGGGTGTCCCGGAATGATGGGGATATTCTTATATATGCATCTTGTTAATGTCGGTTACCAGGTGTTCACCATATGAATGATTTTTATCTCTATGTATGGGATGTGTATTGAAATATGAAATCTTGTGGTCTATTATTATGATTTGATATATATAGGTTAAACCTATAACTCACCAACATTTTTGTTGACGTTTTAAGCATGTTTATTCTCAGGTGATTATTAAGAGCTTCCGCTGTCGCATACTTAAATAAGGACGAGATTTGGAGTCCATGCTTGTATGATATTGTGTAAAAACTGCATTCAAGAAACTTATTTTGTTGTAACATATTTGTATTGTAAACCATTATGTAATGGTCGTGTGTAAACAGGATATTTTAGATTATCATTATTTGATAATGTACGTAAAGCTTTTTAAACCTTTATTGATGAAATAAAGGTTATGGTTTGTTTTAAAATGAATGCAGTCTTTGAAAAACGTCTCATATAGAAGTCAAAACCTCGCAACGAAATCAATTAATATGGAACGTTTTTAATCAATAAGAACGGGACATTTCACTGCGTTCAAACCTTTCATGATTCTTGAAAACACCTCAATCAATAGGATGAATCAACCGCACTTCATCTACGGAAGAAAAGATTTATGCATATAGTTATACACCTGAGAAACTCTCGGCAACTGAGTAAAAGTTTAACACGTAGCCGCGTTAGATCCTTTGGCATTTATTAGCAAAAGTAACATTGCAACTCTTTTTCAAAGTTGCCAATTTTATCACAGCTTCAACAAATCAACTTCAACTTCCATTCGAATTAGCCTTATTATAACCTCGATATATAAGTTTTCCTGTCGTCATTGTTACCGGAGAACCGTTTATATTTCACCACATCAGCAGTAAAATTACCAGAACTTCAATGAATTTGGACTTTCTGAAAAATCATTATATTCATTGAAACCTCATCTTGTATTCATCTATACCCTGTAACAATAATTGCCATACCAATTACCGGGAATCAGCAATCAGTATTTCGAATCTCGTATAATTTCTACATCAATAGTTATATGTATACATATAACAGTTATCTCCTAGAATTACGATCTTCAATTCTGAAATTTTGAAAAGGCACCCAGCTTACGAATTAATACTATGAATGTTGAAAAAGCTGAATGAAGCAGCAGATACTGTAGGCAACCGTAAACGACCTTAGTCGTCAGAAGTTTGATGATAAAGAATAATATGTTGGAAAAGCTCAGAAACGTTGGAACTGGAAAACGGATAGAGTTAACCATGAAGGAGACTAAGGATAAATACAAGGACCATACCCTATATTCAAAGAATCCAGATAATTCTGGATCCGTTGAAATCTTCAGAGAATATCTTGCTCTGAAGTCATGTTAAAATATTGCGGAAAATCTTTCTCCATCAACCATCGAACTTAGAAATTCCAAAATATCATCATCTATATCTTCGATATTTCTGAGGATATTTTCATAAATATTCTCGTCCGAAATTATATAACTCCTCTTGCTTCCTGTGTATCATTATATTGGAAACATTCAATAGAAAATTTAGTACCGAAAAGCAGATTATGCGAAACTAGGAAGGAAGCCGTGGACAAATCACAAAGAATAAGTTTGACTTCAAAGAATCCAAATGATTCTGTTTCTGATGAAGTCTTTAGCGAGTACCTTGCTTCCGAACCTAAACCTTTACGGATAAATCTTCTTCATCATCCATCGATATTAGAAATTCCAAGATATCATCGTATCTTTCATTATAAATACCCTCCATATTTCTGAAGATATTTTCATAAATATTCTTATCTGAAATCAATAATCTCTTCGTGCTATCAGTGTTACATCATATAGAAACTGTTAGTTTCTATATTCTGTAAACTTTCGAGCTTAAAATATGAATGTTTTTTTTTGAAGTAGTGTTGAGAACTGATGGATGAGTTAGTATAATATAATGACACTTGATCAACGTGATTATATTACAGTAAGTCATGTTGAGTTTCTAATGGAACGTGATGATTCACAGATCATACCATCATCACGTGCCATGTTACATAACTCTTTTATTTAAATTAACTTCTGAACATATCAAGAAAATATATTCTTGATAGTTCTATTCTCAGTGATTCTGGTAAATTGACAAATCAAATCGTGCTATTACGTTCTTTCTTGTTTAGGACATTAAATTCATTTGAAATTCTATACCTACGAATTCTGGACCATTATTCGCTTGATTTAAAGTCGGGAAGAGAAAACAAGAACATGAAGCTCCGATATATAAGGGAAAATATAAAGCCCAACAACAACACCTAAATTACAAACTGTGGATATCAGTGCGTATACCAATATAAAGACACGGGAGGATTATGAATACAATAATCCCTAGAGCATAATAGAAATAAACAGATTCTTCAGGTGGGAGTTGGAAAAGAAGAACGATCATTGCGATAGTTAGAATAAGAACAAGGATCAAAACAGGGTTAAGCATTTTCATAAATCTTTTGAATTTGAGAATTGAGTATAGGTGAAAACAAATGGAACAGAAAAGGTAAATTTATAAAGGAAATATCAGACGTAGTAATCAGGGCACCGTATTTAATTAAAGAGATCTTAATTTCCATAAATCCCGAAGAATCAGATCTTATAGATTTCCAAGATTTTCTTTAAATCCCTTGAATTTCGGAATTCAATCGTGACTACGTCACCGGTTAAGTCAAAATCTTAATTTCTTCAATTCACTCTTTTGCGATAGCTTCACTCGTATTCTTAGATTAATCAAATTATTTTATCATTATTATTCAATGATAATAAACCTCTAATTATCAACTCATATTGGTCATGAAAACATTTTTATTGTAAGCCATGACCACCTCACTCAAATTTCGGGACGAAATTTCTTTAACGGGTAGGTACTGTGATGACCCAGAAATTTCCGAACAAATTTAAACTTAATCTTATTATAATTCCGACACGATAAGCAAAGTCTGTAATGTTGGGTATTAAAGTTGTGAACTACCTTCATAAAATTATTTGACCTTTGACTATTCCCGACGATTCACAAACAAATTGTGTGTAAATAAATAATTAAATAAATATATATATGTATAAGTGTATATATTAAGTTGAATTGATATAATACCATTTAATCATTCGAATTAAATATGTAGAGTGTAGTGACCTGAACTTTTCCATGTTTATATATATTAATTGAGATTGATATTTACATGATTAAATGTTTCCAACATGTTAAGCAATCAAATTTGTTAAGACTTGATTAATTGAAATATGTTTCATATATACAATTGACCACCCAAGTTGACCGGTGATTCACGAACGTTAAAACTTGTAAAAACTATATGATGACATATATATGGATATATATATATAGTTAACATGATACTATGATAAGTAAACATATCATTAAGTATATTAACAATGAACTACATATGTAAAAACAAGACTACTAACTTAATGATTTTTAAACGAGACATATATGTAACGATTATCGTTGTAAAGATATTTAATGTATATATATCATATTAAGAGATATTCATACATGATAATATCATGATAATATAATAATTTAAAATCTCATTTGATATTATAAACATTGGGTTAACAACATTTAACAAGATCGTTAACCTAAAGGTTTCAAAACAACACTTACATGTAACGACTAACGATGACTTAACGACTCAGTTAAAATGTATATACATGTAGTGTTTTAATATGTATTTATACACTTTTGAAAGACTTCAATACACTTATTAAAATACTTCTACTTAACAAAAATGCTTACAATTACATCCTCGTTCAGTTTCATCAACAATTCTACTGGTATGCACCCGTATTCGTACTCGTACAATACACAGCTTTTAGATGTATGTACTATTGGTATATACACTCCAATGATCAGCTCTTAGCAGCCCATGTGAGTCACCTAACACATGTGGGAACCATCATTTGGCAACTAGCATGAAATATCTCATAAAATTACAAAAATATGAGTAATCATTCATGACTTATTTACATGAAAACAAAATTACATATCCTTTATATCTAATCCATATACCAATGACCAAAAACACCTACAAACACTTTCATTCTTCAATTTTCTTCATCTAATTGATCTCTCTCAAGTTCTATCTTCAAGTTCTAAGTGTTCTTCATAAATTCTACAAGTTCTAGTTACATAAAATCAAGAATACTTTCAAGTTTGCTAGCTCACTTCCAATCTTGTAAGGTGATCATCCAACCTCAAGAAATCTTTGTTTCTTACAGTAGGTTATCATTCTAATACAAGGTAATAATCATATTCAAACTTTGGTTCAATTTCTATAACTATAACAATCTTATTTCAAGTGATGATCTTACTTGAACTTGTTTTCGTGTCATGATTCTGCATCAAGAACTTCGAGCCATCCAAGGATCCGTTGAAGCTAGATCCATTTTTCTCTTTTCCAGTAGGTTTATCCAAGGAACTTAAGGTAGTAATGATGTTCATAACATCATTCGATTCATACATATAAAGCTATCTTATTCGAAGGTTTAAACTTGTAATCACTAGAACATAGTTTAGTTAATTCTAAACTTGTTCGCAAACAAAAGTTAATCCTTCTAACTTGACTTTTAAAATCAACTAAACACATGTTCTATATCTATATTATATGCTAACTTAATGATTTAAAACCTGGAAACACGAAAAACACCGTAAAACCGGATTTACGCCGTCGTAGTAACACCGCGGGCTGTTTTGGGTTAGTTAATTAAAAACTATGATAAACTTTGATTTAAAAGTTGTTATTTTGAGAAAATGATTTTTATTATGAACATGAAACTATATCCAAAAATTATGGTTAAACTCAAAGTGGAAGTATGTTTTCTAAAATGGTCATCTAGACGTCGTTCTTTCGACTGAAATGACTACCTTTACAAAAACGACTTGTAACTTATTTTTCTGACTATAAACCTATACTTTTTCTGTTTAGATTCATAAAATAGAGTTCAATATGAAACCATAGCAATTTGATTCACTCAAAACGGATTTAAAATGAAGAAGTTATGGGTAAAACAAGATTGGATAATTTTTCTCATTTTAGCTACGTGAAAATTGGTAACAAATCTATTCCAACCATAACTTAATCAACTTGTATTGTATATTATGTAATCTTGAGATACCATAGACACGTATACAATGTTTCGACCTATCATGTCGACACATCTATATATATTTCGGAACAACCATAGACACTCTATATGTGAATGTTGGAGTTAGCTATACAGGGTTGAGGTTGATTCCAAAATATATATAGTTTGAGTTGTGATCAATACTGAGATACGTATACACTGGGTCGTGGATTGATTCAAGATAATATTTATCGATTTATTTCTGTACATCTAACTGTGGACAACTAGTTGTAGGTTACTAACGAGGACAGCTGACTTAATAAACTTAAAACACCAAAATATATTAAAAGTGTTGTAAATATATTTTGAACATACTTTGATATATATGTATATATTGTTATAGGTTTGTGAATCAACCAGTGGTCAAGTCTTACTTCCAGACGAAGTAAAAATCTGTGAAAGTGAGTTATAGTCCCACTTTTAAAATCTAATATTTTTGGGATGAGAATACATGCAGGTTTTATAAATGATTTACAAAATAGACACAAGTACATGAAACTACATTCTATGGTTGAATTATCGAAATCGAATATGCCCCTTTTTATTAAGTCTGGTAATCTAAGAATTAGGGAACAGACACCCTAATTGACGCGAATCCTAAAGATAGATCTATTGGGCCTAACAAACCCCATCCAAAGTACCGGATGCTTTAGTACTTCAAAATTTATATCATATCCGAAGGGTGTCCCGGAATGATGGGGATATTCTTATATATGCATCTTGTTAATGTCGATTGCCAGGTGTTCACCATATGAATGATTTTTATCTCTATGTATGGGATGTGTATTGAAATATGAAATCTTGTGGTCTATTGTTACGATTTGATATATATAGGTTAAACCTATAACTCACCAACATTTTTGTTGACGTTTTAAGCATGTTTATTCTCAGGTGATTATTAAGAGCTTCCGCTGTCGCATACTTAAATAAGGACGAGATTTGAAGTCCATGCTTGTATGATATTGTGTAAAAACTGCATTCAAGAAACTTATTTTGTTGTAACATATTTGTATTGTAAACCATTATGTAATGGTCGTGTGTAAACAGGATATTTTAGATTATCATTATTTGATAATCTACGTAAAGCTTTTTAAACCTTTATTGATGAAATAAAGGTTATGGTTTGTTTTAAAATGAATGCAGTCTTTGAAAAACGTCTCATATAGAGGTCAAAACCTCGCAACGAAATCAATTAATATGGAACGTTTTTAATCAATAAGAACGGGACATTTCATAGAGTAATGTATAAAATAATTAAGATGTAATTAAAATAAATACATATAAATATATATATGAATTCTATATACAATTGATATAATATGTATATTGTAATATATATATATATATATATATATATATATATATATATATATATATATATATATATATATATATATATATATATATATATATATATATATATATTAAATATTCAAATATGTTACCTTATAGAATAAGTATTACATAAGTAATGAAATGTAAAGTTAATATACATTATAAGTTAGAATAGAAATAATATATCAATATTATTACTAATACTTTCATTATTATTACTAATGTTAATATTGATATTAATATCTGTATTATTAATATTATTAAAAGTTGTTACATGTAACTTGTTACATTATTATTATTATGATTATGATTATTATGATTATTATTATCATTAATGTTAATTAACAATATTATCATATTAATAGTATTATCTTTAACAATATTATTATTATTATTAATATCATTATAATTCATATAGTTAGTTCTAATAGAAAATGATACAATGTATTATTATTATTATTAACAATATAACTCTTATAAATTTTAGTATCATTAGTGTTTACTATTATAACTTATTATTATTTAATATTTCTGTATATTATATTGATATTTTTTTCTTTTATTATAACTTTATTACTACTAGTGTATTTGTATTCATAATTTATTAATATTAAATATATATAAACTTGATTAATAATAAAAATAAATTAGCAAGCCTAACTTAATTATATCTGATTCTGTTCCATATCATCATCCATTTTTTTTACTTTTGTTTCCTATCTGATTCTTGCTATACCTCGATCCTCCAATTGGAGATTAAACAAATTAGCCATCACTATCTGTATGATTTTTTTTATTATTTTGATTCTTCATGTCTGATTTTTAATACACGTCAAAATCGATTTTTTCAATACCAAACAAGAATGTACTGTATCATATGTACTACATCCATTATTCAGTTATTATTATTATATACAGCATTCAATGAATTAAAACTAAAAACAGATATAAAAGCTCGACCTCTCCTTTATTGATTAAAACCAGTCGATATTTTTTTCCCATCATCAAAAATCAAATACCGCTATTTTTTTTTACAGGCGAACGAGGTATATATATATATATATATATATATATATATATATATATATATATATATATATATATATATATTTTCTGTCGCATATTTTTTTACTCATAATTCGAAATCGAGTCCCATTTAAAAATCTAGAAATGTCATGTTGTTAGGAATCGTTCATTCAAACTTTCTTCAAAACTTTGGATTTCAATTCATTGTATTGATGGAGAATTCTTGAGTCAAAGTTAAGTTTTCAAAAGTCAAAGCTTTGTGTTCATCATCAAATTCAAATCTGTTTTGAGGTTTTAAGATCGATTAATGATTTCAATAGTTTATGTATAGGATTAGAAAACTATTTCGTGTTATAAATTCTGTCTATAAATCGGTAAATCTCAAAAATCAAGTTTTTTTTTTGTACATCGACGACAGCAACAGCAATCATGCTGTTCTCTTTTTTTTTTTTTTTGTTGGTGTTTGATTAATTGGATTAATTGCTACAAGTGAATACACCTGATTATAAAATCCAAAAACAAATGGGTGATGTGAGCTTTGGTCGACTAGTTGCATCAATGAAGAAGATGAAGTTAGAACAGATTAATACAGTGTATATAATTTAAAGTTCAGTTAATTTTAGAAAAATTGGAACGGTTGGATGGTTAAAGTGTTGGTGCGGGTGAGCGAGAGGTCAGGGATTCGAGTCTCGGCTTGGACAGTTTTGTATTTTTTTTGGAGTCTTGAAGGTAGTTCACTTATCAAGTTATTATTATTATTAATTATTATTATTATTGTTATTACTATCATTATTATTGTTATTAATTGTTGTTATTATTAATTATTACTAATGTTACTTGTACTATAATTATAGCTATTATTATTATTACTATTATTACTAAAATAAGTATAGTTATCATTTATTATTACTATCATGATATAAATATAATTACAATTACAATTATTATTATTATTATTATTAATATTGTGAAAAACTAATCATTAATATTATGATTACTAATAAAAGTATGATGATACAAATTTTCATTTATAGGATTATAAATACAAAGTACGAATACTATTATTATTATCACTAATAATCGTATTAGTATTATTATTATTATGATTAGGATTATTGTTATTATTATTATTATTATGAAAATAATGCGAGTTATCATTATTTTCATTAATTTTAGTATTGGTATCATTCTATAACTATTAGTATTATCATTACGTACTATTATTATTATTATTATTATTATTATTATTATTATTATTATTATTATTATTATTATTATTATTATTATTATTATTATTATTATTATTATTATTATTATTATTATTATTATTATTATTATTATTATTATTATTATTATTATTATTGTTACTAATATGAACCAGATTATTGTAAGTATCATTATTAATGAAATCATGATTATCATATTTATTATACCATTAATAGTATCATTATCTTAAATTGGATTAGCAGTAAAATTATTATCTTTATAGTTAAAATTATTATCAGTATTATAACTATCACCAACAGTAAAAATTAATTTTTTTTTTACAATTATAATTATTAATATCATTATTATTATCGTTAAAAAGATTATTAACATTATTACTTTATTAGTAATATTAAATATTATAATTATTATCATTTTTATCACTAATAATATTATTTTGATATTATCATAACTACTATATTTAATACACAAATATTATATATATAATTAACAACATATTTAATAAACAAAACATAATAAAAATTTATATTTTTATTTACCAAAATGAATATAAGATATATATATATATATATATATATATATATATTCGACTACGATTATGAGTATTGATAATTATACAAATGATATAGGTTCGTGAATCCGAAGCCAACCCTGAATTGTTCATTTGTTCAATGACGCCATATGTGTTTTTACTACAAAATACATTATGTGAGTTTCATTATTCCCTTTTTAAATGCTTTCGCAATATATATTTTTGGGACTGAGAATACATGCGCTGTTTTTATAAATGTTTTACGAAATAGACACAAGTAATCGAAACTAAATTATATGGTTGAATTATCGAAATCGAATATGCCCCTTTTTATTAAGTCTGGTAATCTAAGAATTAGGGAACATACACCCTAATTGACGCGAACTCTAAAGATAGATCTATCGGGCCCAACAAGCCCCATCCAAAGTACCGGATGCTTTAGTACTTCGAAATTTATATCATATCCGAAGGAGGATCCCGGAATGATGGGGATATTCTTATATACATATTGTGAATGTCAGTTACCAGGTGTTCAATCCATATGAATGATATTTTTGTCTCTATGCATGGGACGTATGATTATGAGAAATGGAAATATGAAATCTTGTGGTCTATTAAAATGATGGAAATGACTATTTATGTTAAACTAATGAACTCACCAACCTTTTGGTTGACACTTTAAAGCATGTTTATTCTCAGGTACGAAAGAAATCTTCCACTGTGCATTTGCTCATTTTAGAGATATTACTTGGAGTCATTCATTACATATTTCAAAAGACGTTGCATTCGAGTCGTTGAGTTCACAAGATTATTATTAAGTCAATTATAGTTGGATATATTATAAAATGGTATGCATGCTGTTAACTGTCGATGTAAATGAAAGTTTGTCTTTTAAAAACGAATGCAATGTTTGTAAAATGTATCATATAGTGGTTAAGTACCTCGCGATGTAATCAACTATTGTGAAACGTTTATAATCAATATGGACTTCGTCCGGATGGATTAGGATGGGTCATTTCACCTAGGCTACTATAAAGTTGATTTTCAGTTAGCTCTGTTCGATTAGATAATTTTTCGTTTAAGACTCGTTTTAATCCAAGTTACGGGTTAGGATCTATGGCCCTCCGAGTGTCACTATGTCTTTTAACGTTGTGCTGAAAAATTCTGATATACTCGCACTTAAACCATCACCATGGTCAAACGAAGACGAGTTTAGTTCTGGAAATTGGTCAGTACCTAGGGGACTCATATACGGAGCCATGGCCACTGGTCTCACCTCATTTCAGTTTGTATAGAGGCTGTGGCGACTAAATGAAGTCAGCCTTTGTTTTAAACCCTAATCTTGACTTAAAACTTACTTCACCCTTTCGACTTAATAATGAATGATGATGATACTTAAGACCTAAATTGCATACATTTACACTTTTGGGAACAACCTACTGACTTGGTACCTTTTTACCTAGGTTGAGGACTTTCGGACCAACAACTTTTCTTACTATATCGCGTAACGACTTTTACTACTTTATCATTGTGAGTTATAGCATCCCTTTTTACTTTAACTATTTTGGGAACTGAGAATACATGCGTGTTTTACGTTTTACATACTAGGCACGAGTACTTAAACTTTATATATGTGTGGGTTATACAACGGCATAAACATTCCCTTTAGCTCGGTAACGTTTAGTCATTGGCTTTTGAACCGGTGAACGCGAATCTTAGATATGGATCCATAGGATTTGACATCCCCACTTGGGCTAGTAGCGCTAGCATTTAACGGGTGTTTAATACTTCGTAAACATACGCACTCGCCAAGTGTACATCCAGGGGGTTATAAACGTTAAGTTAGTTACCAAGTGCCAATGGTTAAACATATACTTTATCATACTATTTTGAAACGCTTGTTGAAGCACTGAAATCTCGTGGCCTACATTACTTTACTGTTACACTTAAACTATAGCTCACCAACCTTTGTGTTGACGTTTTAAGCATGTTTTTCTCAGGTGCTTAAGGTTAGTCGCTTTCGCTGTTGTACTAGTCTTGCTGTAGACACCCGCTGCTTTAGAAATGTCACCGCATGAACGTTTATCTTGCATTCATAAACATTATTACTTTTAAAACTATGATTTGTAATGACCTATGGGTCACATACTATTATCCTTGCTTCTATTCATTGAAGCATACTTTTGATGTAAAACATTCGACGTTAGTTATGACGTCACCTTTTATCATGAATGCAAACTTGTTTTGAAATAGCATATAGTGTTTGACCTTGTAATGATCCTGTTGTTAATGGTCCGTACATGATGATTTAGTACGGGGCATCACAATAACTCACTTTCACAGATTTTTACTTCGACGAAAAATAAGACTTGGCCACGGGTTGATTCACGAACCTATAACAAATATATACATACATATCAAGGTATGATCGAAATATATTCATAACATTTTTATTACGTGTTGATGATTTAAGTTGTTAAATTAGCAGTCCAATGTTAGTAGTCCACAATTAGTAGTCCACAGTTAGTAGTACATAAATAAATCAAATATATTATCTCGAATCAATCCACGACCCAGTGTATACAAGTCTCAGACTCGATCACAACTCAAAGTATATATATTATTTTAGAATCAACCTTGACCCTTTATATGATAACTCGATCATTACCGCATATAGAGTGACTTACGGTTATTCCAAATAATATATATAGATGACCTCGATATGATATGTCAAAACATTGTATACGTGTCCATGGTCTATCAAGATTACATAATATATGTTAGAATACATGTATAATACAATATAATTTAGTTAAGTTATGGTTAGTATAGATTTGTTACAAATTTCACGTAGCTAAAACAAGCAAAAATATCCAATTTTGTTTTACCCATAATTTCTTCGTTTTAAATCCATTTTGAGTGAATCAAATTGCCATGGTTTCATATTGAACCAAAGATTAATAATCTAAATAGAAAAAGTACAGGTTTATAGTCGGAAATATAGGTTACAAGTGTCATAACCCGTCCTTAACCATAAGAACGAGTTAGATAACGTATGATTTCATTGCGAGGTATTGACCTCTATATGCAACATTTTTAAAAGAACAACTGCATTTATTTTACATTACAAACCATAACTCTTATGTTAATACAAGCTTTAGACAATATAAAGATGATTATCGTTTAGCGATAATCTTAGACTTACAAACTTTACATGTGATGATAACAATACGATTTCTAGCATATTTTACATTACAATTCCTCGGATATGCAGTTTTATTTTTGACACAAATATGCATACTCAAGATCTTGCTTAAATTCAACATGTTGCAGCGGAAGCTTTTAGTTATCACCTGAGAATAGACATGTTTAAAACGTCAACATAAAGTTGGTGAGATATAGGTTTAATGCCGGCAGCAATATATATATATATATATAGACCACAAGATTTCATATATAAACGTTTTAATAAAAATATTCTAAGTGGTTGAGCACTTGGTAACCATACTTAACATTTAATCACGTCGCATATTCCCTTTATTATGAAATCTTACTACACCGTACCAAGTGTAGTCACAAAACGAAGTACTGTGCAACCGTTGAATACTGGTCGTCCAGTCCGGTTGGGGTTGTCAGGCCCGATAGATCTATCAACAGGATTCGCGTTTACAATACCGCTGTAAATAACAGTTACCAAGCTACAGGGAAGTATGCCAGTGGTACAACTCAACGTAGAATATATTTTTCAGTTACTTGTGTTCATAACGTAAAACATAAAATACATGTATTCTCATCCCGAAATACTTAGAGTTTTAAAAGTGGGACTATATACTCACTTTCGTCTTGAAGATATGTAATTTTGACTTGGTCTCCGATTGATATCACGAACCTATCCATATATAATATATCAATACCTTTTCTTTTAAACAATCGTCACATATATATACTTATAATACTTTTAATACTTTTAATAATTCCTTAGTCCGTAGTTAGCAGTCCGATGTTAGTAATTCAATTTTAAATGGTTCATTTTTAGGTGTTTAATAAACCCCCAACGAAATAAATAAAACCCCCATCGTATATGTATTGGTCGAGATTAATCTTGACCCACGGTACCGGTGTTGTCAAATGACGTGTTGCGTACATAAAGTACCGGTGTTGTCAAATGACGTGTTGCGTACAATCATGGGAATCTTATGATTAATCTTCTCGTATTGTTTACGGGTGATCCTGAACCATATAAAATTAAATTATGAGTACATATATATGAAATATCATGTTATTTTAAAAATATGTGATTTATTTAATTTTCTCCAATTATTTTCGTAGCTAAACTAGTCTTAGATATCCGATCTTGTTTTGGTCATAGTTTCTTCGTTACAACTCCGTTTTCGTTGGTTCAACTTGCCACTTCCTTGGATCGAGTCCCTCTTTAAGAATATGAACTGTAAATACCTTAGTTTGTATTCGGAATCACAGGTCATAGGTCAAACTTTAGTGAAACTTATGAAGTTAATCATTTTTGTTACAAAAATATCATTTAATGACCATTTTTCTAAAAATACTTATACTTTGAATTAAATCATGAAATTTTTATTTGTTAACATATTCATAAGAAATATCATTTTTCCAGAATATAAACCTCCAATTCAAAGTTCAAGATGGTTTTTAATAACCAACCCAAAACAGCCCCCGGTTACACTCCGACATCGTAAATTCAGTTTTTAAGGTGTTCTTTGAAAAACCAAGTTATACCTTGTTAAATTAGCATATATTTATGTTATATTACAGGTCTTGAAGTATTTTAAAAGTTAAGTTAGAAGGATCTATTTAGTTTGCAAACAAGTTTGAAAACATTCAAACTATGTTCTTGTTGTTAAAATTTTATACCACAAAATAAGATAGCTATATATATATGAATCGAATAAGGTTATGAACAAAGTTACTACCTCAAGTTACTTGGACAAGATTGCTGTAAAAGAGGAGTAAGAACCTAGAACCAAAAGGGTGATGGAATTGGATGAAAGATTGGAAGTAAGTTTGTGTTCTTGGAAGGGATTCTTGAAGTGTTTTTGTAAAGGTTTTCTTATAGTGTTTAAGGCTTGTTTCTATGGCTAGATCTTCATGGTTTCTTGCTGAATGGTTATGGAGTTTAAGGCTCTTGAGAGTGTGTGTGTTTTTAGCTAAAGATTTGAAGTAAAAATGAATCAAAATGATGATCCCCCTAGCTTCTTAAAATCGTGAACCAAGGGAACCAAGACAAAATTTTAGGTTGTTATTTTGTGTAATTAGTCATACTATCTTACAAAAGTAATTACCTCTACCTTAGGGCAGTAACAAGGGCTAGTTAGGTGGTGATTTGATGTGTATATACCAATAGTAAATACGTATAGAAGTTAGGTATGATACGAGTACATATACTCTAGATATACGTATAGAAATCTTGTGAAAACGGAACGAGGATTCAAATATAGTTATCTTTTGTGAATATACTTATATTGTTTTATGTATTTAAGTCCTTAAAAAGTGATTAAATACATTACTTATACGATATATGTATAAACATTATAGGTCATAAGTATTTATGTCAATTAACGTTACGTATGGTTATCGTTTTGAAAGCTTAAGTTAGTAGTTTCAAAATATACTTATAACTTATTGTTATTAATACAAAATGAGGTATTAAAACATCCTTAGATCATGTTAAATATGTATATATACATATATATACACAAACGTATAATTATCATATGTTATATAGTTCGTGATATCATCGGTCAAACTAGACGGTCAAACGTTGTGTAAAACTCATTTCAAAAACATAAATCTCAACAATTTGGATTGCTTATCATGTTGGTAAGGTTTAATTTATGTAAATATTAATCTTATAAGTATAGAATGATCGAAAAAGTCCGGGTCATTACAGTACCTACCCGTTAAATAAATTTCGTCCCGAAATTTTAAAATTGTACCTATTTTGCGTCATCGGGAAACAAGTGTGGATACTTTTGTTTCATTTGATCCTCTCGTTCCCAAGTAAACTCGGGACCCCTTCGAGCATTCCAACGAACCTTAACGATCGGTATGTTGCTCTGCTTGAGCCGTTTAACTTCACGATCCATGATTTCGATTGGTTCTTCGATGAATTGTAGTTTCTCGTCGACATGGATTTCTTCAAGAGGAATGGTGAGGTCTTCCTTTGCAAGACACTTCTTAAGGTTTGAGACGTGAAAGGTATTATGTACTCCGGCGAGTTGTTGCGGTAACTCGAGTCGATAAGCTACCGGTCCAATGCGTTCGATGATCTTGAACGGGCCTACATACCTTGGGTTTAGTTTACCCCTTTTTCCAAAACGTATTACACCTTTCCATGGTGACACCTTTAACATAACCATGTCACCGATCTGAAACTCTAATGGTTTCCTTCGAACATCGGCGTAGCTCTTTTGGCGACTACGGGCTGTTTTCAATCTCTCCTTAATTTGTACTATCTTCTCAGTCGTTTCGTGTATGATCTCGGGACCAGTTAATTGTCGATCTCCTACTTCATTCCAACAAATAGGAGATCTACACTTCCTTCCGTACAATGCTTCGAATGGCGCAGCTTTAATGCTCGCATGATAACTATTATTATACGAGAATTCTGCTAATGGTAGATATTTATCCCATCCGTTTCCAAAATCGATCACACATGCCCTGAGCATGTCTTCAAGAGTCTGAATTGTTCTTTCACTCTGCCCGTCGGTTTGTGGATGATATGCGGTGCTCATATCCAAACGAGTTCCTAGTGCCTCCTGTAGTGATTGCCAGAACTTTGAGGTAAATCTACTATCACGATCAGATATAATGGAAATAGGTATTCCATGCCTTGAAACTATTTCCTTTATATATAATCGTAATAATTTCTCCATTCTATCCATTTCCTTTATAGGCAAGAAATGTGCAGATTTGGTAAGACGATCAACAATTACCCAAATGGTGTCGTATCCCCAGGCAGTCTTTGGTAACTTCGTGATGAAATCCATGGTAATACCATCCCATTTCCATTCTGGGATTTCTGGTTGTTGAAGTAACCCTGACGGCTACTGGTGTTCTTCTTTGACCTTGGAACAAGTTACACATTCCCCAACATATGTTGCAACGTCTGTCTTTAAGTTAGGCCACCAATAATGTGTCTTAAGATCTTGATACATCTTTCCAACTCCAGGATGTATCGAGTATCTTGTCTTATGTGCCTCATTCAATATCAACTTCCTTAATCCACCCAACTTCGGTACCCAAATACGGTTTGTAAAATATCGAGTTCCATCTTCCCGTATAACGAGTTGCTTCTCATACTTCTTCATTATTTCATTTCCTATATTTTCTTTAGTAAGTGCTTCTCGTTGAGCCTCTTTGATTTGTGAGTTGAGATTCATGCGAATTTTTATGTTCATCGCTCGAACTCGAATTGGTTCTCGTTCCTTTCTGCTTAAAGCATCGGCCACCACGTTCGCCTTCCCGGGATGATAACGAATTTCACAATTATAGTCGTTTATTAACTCGACCCACCTACGTTGCCTCATGTTCAGCTGTTTCTGATCAAAAATATGTTGAAGGCTTTTATGATCAGTAAACACAGTGCATCTAACCCCATATAAGTAGTGTCTCCATATCTTCAACGCAAACACGACTGCTCCCAGTTCTAGATCGTGCGTTGTATAATTCCGCTCGTGAATCTTCAATTGTCGGGATGCGTATGCAATAACTTTCTTTCGTTGCATAAGAACACAACCAAAACCTTGTCGCGAAGCGTCACAATATATTTCAAAATCATCGTTCCCTTCAGGTAACGATAAAATAGGCGCCGTAGTTAACTTCTTCTTCAGTAATTGAAATGCATTCTCCTGCTCCGAGGTCCATTCGTATTTCTTCCCTTTTTGCGTTAATGCTGTCAACGGCTTAGCTATTCGGGAAAAATCTTGAATAAACCTTCTATAATAACCGGCTAAACCCAAAAATTGGCGTATCTGCATTGGTGTTTTAGGAGTCTCCCATTTTTCAATGGCCTCAATTTTAGCTGGATCAACCTGAATTCCTTTGCTACTAACAACGTGACCAAGAAATTGCACTTCTTTCAACCAGAAAGCACACTTAGAAAATTTAGCGTATAGCTGTTCTTTTCTCAACAACTCTAATATCAACCTTAAATGCTGCTCATGCTCTTGCTCACTCTTGGAATAGATAAGAATGTTATCAATGAAAACAATAACAAACTTATCTAAATATGGACTACAAACTCGATTCATGAGGTCCATGAATACAGCTGGCGCATTCGTCAATCCAAACGGCATGACCAAAAATTCGTAATGACCGTAGCGTGTCCGAAAAGCAGTTTTCGGTATATCTTCTTCTTTGACGCGTAGTTGATGATAGCCCGATCTTAGGTCGATTTTCGAATAAACACATGATCATTGCAGTTGATCAAATAAGTCATCAATTCTCGGTAGTGGATACCGATTCTTGATAGTTAACTTATTTAATTCACGATAATCTATACACATCCTAAAAGATCCATCTTTCTTTTTAACAAATAGAATCGGAGCTCCCCACGGTGAAGTACTTGGTCGTATGAATCCACGATCCAGTAATTCTTTTAACTGACTCTGAAGTTCTTTTAATTCGGACAGTGCAAGTCTATATGGCGCACGAGCCACTGGTGCAGCTCCTGGTACTAAATCTATTTGAAATTCTACAGATCTAAATGGAGGTAATCCCGGCAACTCTTCCGGAAAGACTTCAGGAAAATCTCTTGCCACAGGCACGTCATTAATGCTCTTCACTTTTTCCTTCATTTTGACTTTATTAACATGTGCTAAGATAGCATAGCACCCTTTCTTCAAGCACTTTTAAGCTTTCAAATAACTAATGAGTTTTAGCTTTGAGTTACCCTTCTCTCCATAAATCATTACTGGCGTTTTATCCTTACAAGGAATGCGAATTGCCTTCTTGGCACACACAACTTCAGCTCCTACTTTGGACATCCAGTCCATGCCGACTATTACATCAAAACTTCCTAATTCTACGAGTATCAAATCAATCTTAAATGTTTCTCCGGCTAAATTTATTTTACAATCACGGCAAATTTTATCGGCTTTAATTAGTTTACCATTAGCTAACTCAATCATGTACTTAGCATCTAGAGGTAATGATGAACAATTCAATTTAGCGTGAAAGTCTCTACACACGTAACTTCTATCAGCACCAGTATCAAATATAATAGATGCGGATAAGTTATTAATGGTAAACGTACCCGTAACAAGCTCCGGGTCTTCACACGCCTCTCTAGCATTAATAACAAATGCTCTTCCTCGTGCAGATCCATTATTCTTCTCTGGATTCGGACACTGGCTCTTATAATGACCCTGTTTTCCACACCCATAACAAGTAATGGTAGCCAAAGCAGTTCTATTTGCATTGGTGGCAGGAGTCTTGGTACCATTTGTATTTGTAACGAGAGCCCTACAATCTTCAGCAAGATGACCCTTTCGATTACATTTGTTGCATACCACATTACAGTAGCCAGAGTGATGTTTGTGGCATCGGTTACATAAAGGATTTTGTCCTTTATAACCAAAGCTTAAACCACTACCCGCACCTTGCGTGATTTCTTGTTTCTTAAAAGATTGTTGTTGGTTACCTCGATCATAATTTCCATTCCACTTTCTTTTGTTACCTGATACCTTCACATCAGTATTGGATACTTTCTTATCCATGATGACCTGATCCATTAGCTCGTTTGCCATGGTTATAGCTTCATGAATTGTCTTAGGTTTCGATGCTGTAACATTTGCCTTGACCTTTTTGGGCAAACCATCTTTGTACATTTCAATCTTCCGTTCTTCGGTTGGAACCAATTCAGGACATAGCAAAACTAATTCCATGAATCGCTGATTGTAGTTGGTGATTTCAGTACCAATAACCTTCAGGCTTCGTAATTCATCTTCCAACTTCCTAACCTCGTTCCTTGGACAATACTCGTTGATTTACATTGTTTTGAATTCTTCCCAAGGAGTATCATAAGCTACATCTCCTCCTACAGCCTTCACATAATTTTTCCACCACGTGAGTGCACTATCTTGTAAAGTGCACGATGCATACTTGGTCATGTCCTTTTCAACACAACCACTTATTTTAAACACAGTCTCCATCTTTTCTATCCACCGGGTTAAACCGATCGGTCCTTCTGTTCCACTGAATGATGAGGGCTTGCAAGCTTGAAAAGTTTTGTAAGTGCACCCCACACGAGGATTTGGGTTAACTGCAGCACCTCTTGCAGCCTCGACCCATAACATTCTGTCGTTCACTCGCTGATTGATGAGTTCCTGGATTTCTTGTTCCGTCATTCGGTTCAATCGCGCCATATTCTTCTATAAGAATGAAAAGAAAATAATTATTCACATGGAATATTATAGATGTAGTGTATATTTACAGTACATTATAGCTTATTAATAATATGAACCAGGTATTATTATAAAAGCCTTTTCTTCTTATTAGCGTTTTATAATTATATCTAGGGTAGTACCTACCCGTTAATGTTCATACTTAATAGCTTAGTACAGAACCAATTACTACCATCTAAATAATACTTAACCATGGAAAAATTATTGCATTTCACACTTCACTATTTTACATATGCTTATCTTACATCGAACATTAAGCAAACCACACTAATAATATTATACAAAACATTATATGATCCCATGGTTTAATACGGCAGCGCATCGTTTGATCTATTTTCTAGGACGTTTAGGTTCAATGAATCGCCTAACGCTTATCCTAGCTGTCTGCCTATATTTTGGCTGTGGGACTGAAGAACTGGATGCCGGGATAGAACAAATAGGAATAGCGGGAATAGGGGTGGTAGTGTCTAGTGGAGTTGGTGCCACATCATCCTTACTAAACTCGGGATTTGAATTTTCTAATTCATTAGCCTTTCGTTTCTTTCCTAGTTCGAACTTGTCTTTTGTAATTTCCTGTATTTCTTCCTCGGGTTCACTTTCCTCCTCGGGTTCACTTTCCTCCTCAGGTTCACTTTCCGGGTTCTCTATAGTCGGTTCATCCGGAATTTGTGAGTCTTCCCCAAAGATATTATTTTCGTCATCGGATAGGTTAATGACTGGAACACCATCTAAAGATTCTGATTCGGAGTCGCTGAATGTGATAATAAGTTTTGAGCCCGACATCTATCACACAACAACTAACCCATTAGTACTACATAATATTTACATATAAATTTTAACCAACAATGATAAGCAATGGTTTTTAAAAAAATCAGACCCGGTCAAAGTCCAGACTTACTAATGTATCCTAACGACTTCTCGGTTAGACACACTAATGCAAACCTGGTTCGCTAAGACCACCGCTCTGATACCACATGTCATAACCCGTCCTTAACCATAAGAACGAGTTAGATAACGTATGATTTCATTGCGAGGTATTGACCTCTATATGCAACATTTTTAAAAGAACAACTGCATTTATTTTACATTACAAACCATAACTCTTATGTTAATACAAGCTTTAGACAATATAAAGATGATTATCGTTTAGCGATAATCTTAGACTTACAAACTTTACATGTGATGATAACAATACGATTTCTAGCATATTTTACATTACAATTCCTCGGATATGCAGTTTTATTTTTGACACAAATATGCATACTCAAGATCTTGCTTAAATTCAACATGTTGCAGCGGAAGCTTTTAGTTATCACCTGAGAATAGACATGTTTAAAACGTCAACATAAAGTTGGTGAGATATAGGTTTAATGCCGGCAGCAATATATATATATATAGGCCACAAGATTTCATATATAAAAGTTTTAATAAAAATATTCTAAGTGGTTGAGCACTTGGTAACCATACTTAACATTTAATCACGTCGCATATTCCCTTTATTATGAAATCTTACTACACCGTACCAAGTGTAGTCACAAAATGAAGTACTGTGCAACCATTGAATACTGGTCGTCCAGTCCAGTTGGGGTTGTCAGTCCCGATAGATCTATCAACAGGATTCGCGTTTACAATACCGCTGTAAATAACAGTTACCAAGCTACAGGGAAGTATGCCAGTGGTACAACTCAACGTAGAATATATTTTTCAGTTACTTGTGTCCATAACGTAAAACATAAAATACATGTATTCTCATCCCGAAATACTTAGAGTTTTAAAAGTGGGACTATATACTCACTTTCGTCTTGAAGATATGTAATTTTGACTTGGTCTCCGATTGATATCACGAACCTATCCATATATAATATATCAATACCTTTTCTTTTAAACAATCGTCACATATATATACTTATAATACTTTTAATACTTTTAATAATTCTTTAGTCCGTAGTTAGCAGTCCGATGTTAGTAATTCAATTTTAAATGGTTCATTTTTAGGTGTTTAATAAACCCCCAACGAAATAAATAAAACCCCCATCGTATATGTATTGGTCGAGATTAATCTTGACCCACGGTACCGGTGTTGTCAAATGACGTGTTGCGTACATAAAGTACCGGTGTTGTCAAATGACGTGTTGCGTACAATCATGGGAATCTTATGATTAATCTTCTCGTATTGTTTACGGGTGATCCTGAACCATATAAAATTAAATTATGAGTACATATATATGAAATATCATGTTATTTTAAAAATATGTGATTTATTTAATTTTCTCCAATTATTTTCGTAGCTAAACTAGTCTTAGATATCCGATCTTGTTTTGGTCATAGTTTCTTCGTTACAACTCCGTTTTCGTTGGTTCAACTTGCCACTTCCTTGGATCGAGTCCCTCTTTAAGAATATGAACTGTAAATACCTTAGTTTGTATTCGGGATCACAGGTCATAGGTCAAACTTTAGTGAAACTTATGAAGTTAATCATTTTTGTTACAAAAATATCATTTAATGACCATTTTTCTAAAAATACTTATACTTTGAATTAAATCATGAAATTTTTATGTGTTAACATATTCATAAGAAATATCATTTTTCCAGAATATAAACCTCCAATTCAAAGTTCAAGATGGTTTTTAATTATCCAACCCAAAACAGCCCCCGGTTACACTCCGACGTCGTAAATTCAGTTTTTAAGGTGTTCTTTGAAAAACCAAGTTATACCTTGTTAAATTAGCATATATTTATGTTATATTACAGGTCTTGAAGTATTTTAAAAGTTAAGTTAGAAGGATCTATTTAGTTTGCAAACAAGTTTGAAAACATTCAAACTATGTTCTTGTTGTTAAAATTTTATACCACAAAATAAGATAGCTATATATATATGAATTGAATAAGGTTATGAACAAAGTTACTACCTCAAGTTACTTGGACAAGATTGCTGTAAAAGAGGAGTAAGAACCTAGAACCAAAAGGGTGATGGAATTGGATGAAAGATTGGAAGTAAGTTTGTGTTCTTGGAAGGGATTCTTGAAGTGTTTTTGTAAAAGTTTTCTTATGGTGTTTAAGGCTTGTTTCTATGGCTAGATCTTCATGGTTTCTTGCTGAATGGTTATGGAGTTTAAGGCTCTTGAGAGTGTGTGTGTTTTTAGCTAAAGATTTGAAGTAAAAATGAATCAAAATGATGATCCCCCTAGCCTCTTAAAATCGTGAACCAAGGGAACCAAGACAAAATTTTAGGTTGTTATTTTGTGTAATTAATCATACTATCTTACAAAAGTAATTACCTCTACCTTAGGGCAGTAACAAGGGCTAGTTAGGTGGTGATTTGATGTGTATATACTAATAGTAAATACGTATAGAAGTTAGGTATGATACGAGTACATATACTCTAGATATACGTATAGAAATCTTGTGAAAACGGAACGAGGATTCAAATATAGTTATCTTTTGTGAATATACTTATATTGTTTTATGTATTTAAGTCCTTAAAAAGTGATTAAATACATTACTTATACGATATATGTATAAACATTATAGGTCATAAGTATTTATTTCAATTAACGTTACGTATGGTTATCGTTTTGAAAGCTTAAGTTAGTAGTTTCAAAATATACTTATAACTTATTGTTATTAATACAAAATGAGGTATTAAAACATCCTTAGATCATGTTAAATATGTATATATACATATATATACACAAACGTATAATTATCATATGTTATATAGTTCGTGATATCATCGGTCAAACTAGACGGTCAAACGTTGTGTAAAACTCATTTCAAAAACATAAATCTCAACAATTTGGATTGCTTATCATGTTGGTAAGGTTTAATTTATGTAAATATTAATCTTATAAGTATAGAATGATCGAAAAAGTGCGGGTCATTACAACAAGTCATTTTTGTAAGAGGTAGTCATTTCAGTCGAAAGAACGACGTCTTGACGACCATTTGGAAAAACATACTTTTACTTTAAGTTTAACCATGATTTTTGGATATAGTTTCATGTTCATATGGAAATATCATTTTCCTAGAAGAACCACTTTTAAATCAAAGTTTATCATAGTTTTTAATTATGCACCCCAAAACAGCCCCCGGTTTTACGGTGTTCTTCATGTTTTCAGGTTTTAAATCATTAAGTTAGCATATCATATATATATATATATATATATATATATATATATATATATATATATATATATATATATATATATATATATATATATATATATATAGAACATGTGCTTAGTTGATTTTAAAATTTAAGTTAGAAGGATTAACTTTATTTGCGAACATGTTTAGAATTAACTAAACTATGTTCTAGTGATTACAAGTTTAAATCTTCGAATAAGATAGTTATATATATATGAACCGAATGGTGTTATGAACATCATCACTACCTCAAGTATAGTAGGTAAACCTACTGGAAATGACAAGAAATGATCTAGAGCTTCAAAGTATTTTGGATGACTTGAAAGTTCTTGAAGTAGAATCATGACACGAAAACAAGTTCAAGTAAGATTTCCACTCGAATTAAGATTGTTATAGTTATAGAAATTGAAACAAAGTTTGAATATGAGTATTACCTTAAATTAGAGAGATAACCTACTGTAAATAACAAAGGTTTCTTGATCTTAGATGATTGCTTGGAATGGATTAGAAAGCTTGGAAGTAGACTTGCAAACTTGAAAGTGTTCTTGAAGTTTTCTTGAGTAGTTGTTTTGTATGTTGATCTAGGTTAACTAGATTGAGCTAGATTGACCTAGATTATGAAGAAAATGATGAAGAACACTTAGAACAATGAGAGAAAACTTGAGAGAGAGTAGTTTGATGCATGAAAGTTGAAAAATGAAAGTGTTATGGTTGATGATGGAAAACATGATTTTGCACTATCATATAAGGTTTCATTAGTTTGTATTTTTGTTAGATATTTCATGCTAGTTGCCAAATGATGGTTCCCACATGTTTAGGTGACTCATTAAGGCTGCTAAGAGCTGATAATTAAAGTGTATATGCTAATAGTAAATACATCTCGAAGCTGCGTATCATACGAGTACGAATACTGAGTGGATACGAGTAGAATTGTTGATGAAAATGAATGAGAATAGAATTGTAACCATTTTTGTTAAGTATGAGTGTTTTGATATATGTATTGAAGTCTTCCAAAAGTGTATTAATATATCTTAATACACTACATGTATATACATTTTAACTGAGTCGTTAAGTCATCGTTAGTCGTTACATATAAGTGTTGTTTTGAAACCTTTAAGTTAACGATCTTGTTAAATGTAATTAATCCATTGTTATTATATCTAATGAGATGTTAATTTGTTACATTATCATGATAACATGATGTATGAATATATCTTAATATGATATATATATATATATATATATATATATATATATATATATATATATATATATATATATATATATATATATATATATATACATATATACATATATATATATATATATTAAAATGTCGTTACAACGATAATCGTTACATATATAACTCGTTTCCCTTAGGATGTCGTTACAACGATAATCGTTACATATATAACTCGTTTCCCTTAGGTTAGTAGTCTTTTCTTTACATATATAGTTCATTGTTAATACACTTGATGATATACTTAATTATCATTTTATCATTCTAGACATAGTATATCGATATCTTAATACGACTCATATGTATTTAGTAAGACGTTGTTATAACGATAATCGTTATATATATCGTTTCGAGTTTCTTAATTCAATAATCTCATTTTTATGTATATAACTCATTGTTAATATACCTAGTGAGATAATTACTTATCATAATCTTATGTTAACTATATATATCCATATATATATCATCATGTAGTTTTTACAAGTTTTTAACGTTCGTGAATCGCCGGTCAACTTGGCTGATCAATTGTCTACATGAAACTCATTTCAATTAATCAACTCTTAACAAGTTTGATTGCTTAACATGTTGGAAACATTTATCATGTAAATATAGTTTTCATTTAATATATAATCATGGAAAAGTTCGGGTCACCACAGTACCTACCCGTTAAATAAATTTCGTCCTAAAATTTTAAGCGGTTGGAGGTGTTGACGCATCATCTGGAAATAAGTGTGGGTATTTCTTCTTCATCTGATCTTCACGTTTCCTGGTGAACTTGGGTCCTCTACGAGAATTCCATCGAATCTTAATGATTGGTATTTTATTTTGCTTAAGTCTTTTAACCTCACGATCCATTATTTCGACGGGTTCTTCAATGAATTGAAGTTTTTCATTGATTTGGATTTCGTCTAAAGAATAGTGAGATCTTCTTTGGCTAAGTTTCTTCAAATTCGAGACGTGAAAAGTATTATGTAAGCCAGCGAGTTGTTGAGGTAATTCAAGTCGGTAAGCTACTGGTCCGACACGATCTATAATCTTGAATGGTCCAATGTACCTTGGATTCAGTTTCCCCCGTTAACAAATCGAACAACGCCTTTCGAAGGTGAAACCTTAATCATGACCATCTCTCCAATTTCAAATTCTATATCTTTTCTTTTAATGTCCATGTAGCTCTTTTGTCGACTTTGGGCGGCTTTCAACCGTTGTTGAATTTGAATGATTTTCTCGGTAGTTTCTTTGATTATCTCCGGGCCCGTAATTTGTCTATCTCCTTCCTCGTTCCAACAAATTGGAGACCTTCACTTTCTATCGTAAAGTGCCTCGAACGGTGCCATCTCAATACTCGAATGGTAACTGTTGTTGTAGGAAAATTCTGCTAACGGTAGATGTCGATCCCAACTGTTTCCAAAATCAATAACACATGCTCGTAGTATGTCTTCAAGAGTCTGTATCGTCCTTTCACTCTGCCCATCGGTTTGTGGATGATAGGCAGTACTCATATCTAGACGAGTTTCCAATGCTTGTTGTAACGTCTGCCAAAACCTTGAGACAAATCTGCCATCCCTATCAGAGATAATAGAGATTGGTATTCCATGTCTGGAGATGACTTCCTTTAAGTATAGTCGTGCTAACTTCTCCATTTTATCATCTTCTCTCATTGATAGAAAGTGTGCTAATTTGGTGAGACGATCGACTATTACCCAAATAGTATCATAACCACTCGCAGTCCTTAGCAATTTAGTAATGAAATCCATGGTAATGTTTTCCCATTTCCATTTCGGGATTTCGGGTTGTTGAAGTAGACCTGATGGTTTCTGATATTCAGCTTTGACTTTAGAACAAGTCAAATATTCTCCTACGTATGTAGCAATATCGGATTTCATACCCGGCCACCAAAAGTGTTTCTTGAGATCTTGGTACATCTTTCTCGCTCCGGGATGTATTGAGTATCTGGTTTTATGTGCTTCCCTAAGTACCATTTCTCTCACATCTCCAAACTTTGGTACCCAAATTCTTTCAGCCCTATACCGGGTTCGTTCTTCCCGAATATTAAGGTGTTTCTTCGATCCTTTGAGTATTTCATTCTTCAAATTTTCCCTCTTTTAAAACTCCCTGTTGCGCCTCCTTTATTTGAGTAGTAAGGTTAGTATGAATAATTATATTCATAGCTTTTACTCGAATAGGTTCCCTGTCCTTTCTGCTCAAGGCGTCAGCTACCACATTCGCCTTCCCCGGGTGGTAACGAATCTCAAAATTGTAATCATTCAATAATTCAATCCATCTACGCTGCCTCATGTTAGTTGTTTCTGATCAAATATATGTTGGTGACTTTTGTGGTCGGTATATATAATAATTTTGACCCCATATAAGTAGTGCCTCCAAGTCTTTAATGCAAAAACAACGGCGCCCAATTCCAAATCGTGAGTCGTATAATTTTGCTCGTGAATCTTCAATTGTCTGGACGCATAAACAATTACCTTCATTCGTTGCATTAATACACAACCGAGGCCTTGCTTTGAGGCGTCACAATAAATCACGAAATCATCATTCCCTTCAGGCAATGACAATATATGTACCGTAGTTAACTTTTTCTTCAACAATTGAAACGCTTTCTCTTGCTCATCCTTCCATTCAAATTTCTTCCCTTTATGCGTTAATGCAGTCAAGGGTTTTGCTATTTTGGAAAAATCTTGGATGAATCTTCTGTAGTAACCAGCCAATCCTAAAAATTGGCATATATGCTTCAGAGTTTTCCAGTTTTCAACGGTTTCAATCTTTGACGGATCAACCTGAATACCTTCTTTGTTTACTACGTGTCCGAGGAATTGAACTTCTTTCAACCAAAATGCACATTTTGAAAACTTTGCGTACAGTTGTTCCTTCCTCAATAATTCTAGCACTTTTCTCAAATTTTCTTCATGCTCTTGATCATTCTTTGAGTAAATAAATATGTCATCAATGAAAACAATGACAAACTTTTCAAGATATGGTCCACACACTCGGTTCATGAGGTCTATGAACACAGCTGGTGCGTTAGTCAATCCAAACGGCATAACCATAAACTCATAATGACCGTAACGAGTTCTAAAAGCAGTCTTTGGAATATCATCCTCCTTCACCCGCATTTGATGATACCCGGAATGTAAATCAATCTTCGAATAAACTGATGAACCTTGCAGTTGATCAAATAATTTGTCAATTCTCGGTAGTGGATAACAGTTCTTGATGGTAAGTTTTTCAACTCTCGGTAGTCGATAAACAACCTGAATGTACCATCTTTCTTTTTGACAAACAAAACAGGAGCTCCACATGGTGAGGTACTTGGTCGAATTAAACCACGCTCTAAAAGTTCTTGTAATTGACTTTGTAATTCTTTCATTTTGCTGAGTGCAAGTCTGTAAGGAGCACGAGCTGTTGGTGCAGCTCCTGGTACAAGATCTACTTGAAATTCAACGGATCGATGTGGAGGTAGTCCCGGTAATTCTTTCAGAAATACATCAGAAAATTCTTTTGCTATCATTGATGTTCTTTTCTTCGGAATTAACTTTCTCGACGTGTGCTAGAATGGAATAGCAACATTTTCTTATTAGTTTTTGTGCCTTCAAATTACTAATAAGATTTAACTTCGCGTTGCCCTTTTCTCCGTACACCATTAAGGGTTTTCTCTTTTGTAACAAACAATCTCTGCTTTCACCTCTTTCAACCAGTCCATGCCAATTATCACATCAAAACTCCCTAACTCTACTGGTATCAAATCAATCTTAAACGTTTCGCTAACCAGTTTAATTTCTCGATTCCGACATATTTTATCTGCTGTAATTAATTTATCGTTTGCTAATTCGAGTAAAAATTTATTATCCAACGGTGTCAATGGACAAATTAATTTAGCACAAAAATCTCTACTCATATAGCTTCTATCCGCACCCGAATCAAATAAAACATAAGCAGATTTATTGTCAATAAGAAACATACCTGTAACAACCTCTGGTTCTTCCTGCGCTTCTACCGCATTAATATTGAAAATTCTTCCGCGGCCCTGCCCATTAGTATTCCCCTAATTCGGGCAATTTCTAATAATGTGGCCCGATTTTTCACATCCATAACAAACTACGGCGGCATTATTTGTTCCGAAATTATTTGTTCTTTTAATTTTGTTAATCATCGGTCTGTAGACCTCACACTTTGCCGCATCATGACCATTTATTTTACACTTGGTGCAAAATGTCATGCAGAACTCATTCGGATGGTAATCGTCACACCTTTGGCATGGCTGTTTCTGCTTCTTGTTGTTATAGGAATTGTTGTTATTGCGGTTGTTATTGTTGTTGGGGCGATTGTTGTAATTGTTGTTGTTGGGACATTTGTTGTAATTGTTGTTGGAATTACGATTGTTGTTGTTGCGATTGATGTTGTGGTTGTTAGGATAGTTGTTGCGATTGATGTTGTGATTGTTGTTGTTGTTGTATTGGTAACTCTTGTCACTGTTTTCTTTCCACTTTCTCTTGACTTGTTTCATGTTGGACTCTTCGGTCGCCTGCTCTTTAATCCTTCCCTCAATCTGGTTCACTAGTTTGTGAGCCATTCAACTTGCCTTTTGTATGGAGGTGGCCTCGTTTGAACTCACATCCTCCTGGATCCTTTCTGGTAACCCTTTTACAAATGTGTCGATCTGCTCTTCTTCATCTTCGAACGCTTTTGGACACAATAGGCATAATTCTGTGAGTCGTCGTTCGTATGCGGTAATATCGAATTCTTGCGTTCGTAATCCTCTAAGCTCTACCTTGAGCTTATTGACCTCGTTTCTGGGACGGTACTGCACATTCATCATGTGTTTGAATACTAACCACGGTAGTGCGTAAGCAGCATCTTGTCTCACCTGCTCGAGATAGGTATTCCACCATGTTAACGCAGTACTTGTGAAGGTATGCATGGCGTACTTTACCCTATCTTCTTCAGTACATTTACTTATGGTAAACACTGATTCAACCTTCTCCGTCCACCGTTTTAATCCAATTGGACCCTCGCTTCCATCGAATTCCAGAGGTTTACAGGCAGTGAATTCTTTGTAGGAGCATCCTACACGAGTTCTTGTGGCTTTAGTTCCATTGCTGGACTCAGAGTTATTGTTGTTTTGCATCGCAGCCTGTACTGCGGCTATGTTTGCTGCAAGGAAAACACGGAAGTCTTCTTCGCTAATGTTCAAGTTCTGACGAGTAGTCGGTGCCATTTCTTTCAAAAATAGCCAAAATAATTAAGTTAATCTTATAGAATATTAAGAGTAGTCAATAGTATTTCGTAGCATAATATGAACTCATTTATAAAAGCTTTTTCTTCATATTAGCGTTTTATAAGTTTTAATTCGGGTAGTACCTACCCGTTAAGTTCATACTTAGTAGCTAATATACAATTCCACTACTACAATTCTATATGAAAAACTGATTACAATAATATTTCGCGTTCAAACTTTCATACAATATTTTACAAACTTACAATACCGCTATTTTACATATAGCATGAAATCTAGTACATAATAACTTTAATACATACAAGGTAGTTGTGAAAACAATTCTAGTTTAACGCAAGTCGTTCAGCAAAGGCAATAAAGACACGTAATTCATAGGTCCAGAAACAAGTCATGCATTCGGGTTTTACTAATACTATTTCCCATCCTTGGTTATGTGGAAAATAACCGTTGTGGCCATTGGCTAGGCAGCATGTTGTAACGTCATCAAAAGGACAGGGGTTACGTAATGCCTAACAGCCCGGTAACAATCTAAAACCTTATCTCTCACACCAACTACTGAATCCGTCACTTGTGGGAATGTTTTATTTAGAAGTTGCAACCCGATGTTCTTTTTCTCAATTTGGTGAGAAGCGAACATTACTAACCCGTAAACATAACATGCTTCTTTAAGTTGCATGTTTGAAGCTCTTTCTAAAGAACGAAGTCCTATGTTAGGATATGTGGAGTCAAAATAGGCTCTCAACCCTAGCGTAAAATTACATTTGGGTTTCCCGCACTCAATGCCTTAAAGAAAACACGGCGTAACTTAGGGTCTCCCCAATGTGATATACACCATCTATCGAAAGAAAGCCTTTTATAAACCAAGGCATGCCTGGAACATCTTTCAAATATTCTACAAACTAAATTTGCCATAAATAGTTGTGCCGATGGATTCTGACCAACTCTAGACAAGATTTCATCAATCATATCCCCTGCTAAGTCTTCTAAAATATTCGGTTGTTTATCCTTAACATCCATTTTATGTTTATACTGTAAAATAGACGAGGATTAGATTCGTAAAAGATAATTAACAAACAATACAAGCCATTTTTACATATAACATAAAAGTACAAGCATACAACAATACATATATTACACAGCATGATTACAACTCTTTATTCCAACTTACTTGTTTCTTCCTCTTCGGACTCGTTTCGTTTTGCTAATTTTCTAGGGATACATGGTGCTCCTCTAATACGAGCTGTCGTTTTCACAAATGGTTTAGAAAAACCTGTTGGCTTAGATGTTCCCGGGTTATAGTTAAAATTTAAGAAATACGTGTGTTTACGATACACCCCATCAGGGTATTTCATGTTAACATAAAGTTCATCGGGGTTGAAATCAGGTTTCTCTATTTTGATGCCTTTTCCCTTATTATTTTCTTTTGCTTTCTTAAATTGGGTCGGGGTAATTTCTATAACATCATCGGAATCCTCGTCGGGATCCGATTCATCAGAAAATTGGTAATTTTCCCAATATTTTTCCTCCTCCGCGGAGACACCACAAACCATTTTTAACTTTGGCCCATTTATTGATGATTTTCTTTTATTTAACAGTTTTTCTGTAGTTATTAATATTTCTTCCTCCGGAACCTCTTCTTATTCCGGTTCCTCTTCTTTCGGTTCCTCTTCTTCCGGTTCCTCTTCTTCCGGTTCCTCTTCGGGAATTTGTGAATCTTCCCAAAATATATTCGACTCTTCCTTGTTATTAGGTGAGTCGATGGGATTGGTACTGGAAGTAGACATCTATCACACATTAACTAATACATTAGTAATATACCACATAATATTTACATGTAAAAATATATAGTTTCCAACAAAGTGTTAAGCAATCATTTTTAAAGTAAACACGGTCGAAGTCCAGACTCACTAATGCATCCTGAGACGACCCGTCCTAATCCATAAGGACGAGTATAGTAACATATGGTTACATTGCGAGGTTTTTGACCTCTATATGATACATTTTACAAAAATTGCATTCGTTTTCAAAAGACAACCTTTCATTACAACGAAAGTTGACAGGTATGCATACCATTTCATAATATCCAAACTATAAATGACCTAATCTGTCATTTACTTAATAATAATCTTTATTGAAATCAACGATTTGAATGCAACGTCTTTTGAAATATGCCATGAATGACTCCAAGTAATATCTTTAAAATGAGCGAATGCACAACGGAAGATTTCTTTAATACCTGAGAATAAACATGCTTTCAAGTGTCAACCAAAAGGTTGGTGAGTTCATTAGTTTATCGTAAACATTCATTTCCATCATTTTAATAGACCACAAGATTTCCAGATACTTAATTGTACACGTAACCCGAGTACAAAATAATACGCGTAACCCGCGAATTAAAAATCATTCATATGGTGAACGCTTGATAACCGAACTGACAGGATGCATATAGAATATCCTTCACATACAGGCATTTCGCAAACTGCATGCTATATACCGGCCATCGCAATCTGTATATATCGTCGAAGTACTAAAACATTCGTAACCCGAATGGGACTTGTCAAGGTCCATCGATCTATTTTTAGGATTCGCGTCAATTAGGGGCCACTTCCCTAATTCTTAGGCTACCAAGCTAAAAGGGGTGATATTCGATTTCGATAATCCAACCATAAAATGTAGTTTCGATTACTTGTGTCTATTCGTAAAACATTTATAAAACAGCGCATGTATTCTCAGTCCCAAAAATATATATTGCAGAAAGCATTTAAAAAGGGAGTAATGAAACTCACTATACTGTATTTCATAGTAAAAATACATATGTCATCATGAACAAGTGTAGGGTTGGCCTCGGATTCACGAACATATATGAAAGGACCCGTCCTAATCCATCTGGACGAAGTCACCAACAACTGGTTCCATTGCGATGATCGACTCCAAGTACTGTCTTTAAAATGAGCAAATGCACAGCGGAATGTTTCTTTTATACCTGAGAATAAACATGCTTTCAAGTGTCAACCAAAAGGTTGGTGAGTTCATTAGTTTAACACAAATAATCATTTTCAATAATATAATAGACCACAAGATTTCATATTTCCATTTCTCATAAACATACGTCCCATGCATAGAGACAAAATATCATTCATATGGATTGAACACCTGGTAACCGACATTCACAATATGCATATAAGAATATCCCCATCATTCCGGGATCCTCCTTCGGACATGATATAATTTCGAAGTACTAAAGCATCCGGTACTTTGGATGGGGCTTGTTGGGCCCGATAGATCTATCTTTAGAGTTCGCGTCAATTAGGGTGTCTGTTCCCTAATTCTTAGATTACCAGACTTAATAAAAAGGGGCATATTCGATTTCGATAATTCAACCATATAATGTAGTTTTGATTTACTCGTGTCTATTTCGTAAAACAGTTATAAAAGTAGCGCATGTATTCTCAGCCCAAAAATATAAAGGGTAAAAAGGCAAATGAAACTCACGCATATAAATATTGTAAAATAGTTAATAAAGCATTTGCATGTATTCTCAGCCCAAAAACATAAAGAGTAAAAGGGGCAAATGAAACTCACGCATATAATTATTGTAAAACAGTTAATAAAACATTTGCATATATTCTCAGCCCCAAAAATGTAAAGAGTAAAAGGGGAGCAAATGAAACTCACCTAATGTATTTTGTAGTAAAAATACATATGACTATATTGAACAATGCAGGGTTGGCCTCGGATTCACGAACCTATATCATTTTTGTATATATTAATACATATCCTTGTACTCGAACACATATATATAATTTTATTAGTTATATTCTTGTTATATTAATAATATATATTTTCACATATAAAATATTAATTTTTGTTATATTATATATATATATATATATATATATATATATTAAATTTATTTGTATGTATATATATATATATATATATATATATATATATATATATATATATATATATATATATATATATATATATATATATATATATATATATATATATATCTATCATTGGTTTGTTAAAACTTTTCTTTTAGTATTGTTAGTGATAATATTTGGAATAATGCGAATGATAATACTAATATCAATGAAATGCTAATATTATCTAAAATTCTGTTAATAATGTTATTAATGATCGTTTTTAATAATAAAACTCATGATAATGATAATATCAATAGTTTTTAATAATTTAATAATAAAGACTATGAATATAATACATTTTGTTATTAATACTTAATAATAATAATTGTAACAATCTTATTACTAAAGGTAAACTAAATAATGATTCTTTATTTATTAATGATGATAAAATTTCTAAAATGATACTAATACGAACATCAATAAAAAATAATAGTAACTTTTATTGTCTTCATCATAATACTAATAATAGTAATAATACTAAATATTAATACTTGATAATAGTAATACTAATTATAACATTCCTAATATTTATCAATAATCGTACTAACAATCAATACTAGTATTAATACATGATAATAACATTACTAATTACTAATATTAATAATAATAATAATAATAAATAAAAGTACATGAAACTACCTCATATCAAAAGGGTTCCAAAAAGAAAACAGCCCTCCCCTAGTCTCGAACTCGAGACCACATGCTACCTCGACACTCTCCCATACCATTGAACTGCTTTGATTTTTCTGTTTTAATTTCTCCCCAAATTTATATAAACTGAATTATGTATCCTCATACTTATCATCTTCTTCTTCCTCAAGCTTGTATCCATTCAACCAAATTTCAATCCCAAGTAACAATTAGTTTTAGAATTTATTAACTATCGTAGGAACTTTTATCTGGGTTAAATGGGATTGAAAAGAAGAAAAAATAAAAAATAAAAAAAATATATATATAAACAAGCAGCTGCTCGTCGCTGCAGTAAAAAAAAAAAAAAAATTATAAATCGAAAATCTAAACACTCTTACACTATGATTCCTATATGAAACTTGCTCCATATCATCCAACAAATACTCGTTGGTCAACAATTACAATTGAAACACCATCAAAATCACGAATTTGAATTCACAAGAACTGTTGACTTTTGTTTTAAAAAATTTGACTTCGAAAATTCGTGCTTGATATTAGAAATTGGAACGTGATATTTTGCAGCCATATTGAGTAAGAGATTCCTAACGAAACAGCATTTAAGGATTTTTCTATTTGGTGCGAAATTGAATTAAGAGGAAAAAAAAAATTTTGCGTACAGATGAACAAAAAAAAAAAATGATATGCTCCCAATTCCCTCTACTTTCCGTTGTTGACTTGTAGAGTTGATAAATCCTCATGTGGACGTTCCAATAATAGAATTTAACTGATTGTTTGATGACAAAGGGTCACGAGCAGCACAGTTGGACAGTAACATATAACAAATTGATTTTGATATAACAATTACACATATTTATTTACATTAGTTATTTATATATATATATCTATATATATGTTTAAACATTTATAATATATATACAGTTGTATTTTGTATATATATACATATTCATATAAACCTATATATATAATTCTGTTTATTTGTAAATAATTCATAATATGGTAATTACAAATATATTTATGCGTAATATTATTAATAATAGAATAGAATTATTAATAAAGTCTACTAATAATAGACAATAATAATATTAATATTAACAATAATGCAGATTTTAATAAATTTAATTAATGATAATAATAATCTTATTAATGATACAATTAATAATAATACTAGCTATAATAATATTAATAACATTAATATTGCAACTTAGATCTTATATATATTTTATTTTAGAAAAAAAAAATATACAAATCTTAATATTAGTACTAACAATAATTATCATGTTTATGTATCATATATATATATATATATATATATATATATATATATATATATATATATATATATATATATATATATATATATATATATATATATATATATATATTCAAATTACTATATATAATTATGTTTTACGTATCCAGATTCAATACTTTGATATATGTATTAATTATATACATCAAAGCAATTTACACTCAAAGTATAACATTATACAATTAATACATTATTAATCGTTGACTATTTATGTTCGAAATCATTTAGTAACAGATTTTAGTTATTTTAATTTATCTTCCATAATAAATAAACCACTTATTAGTTATCTGTTATATTTATTTTACAATATATGATTATTTATATATGTAGTTAATTATATGTACATTTCTATTTACGTTTATAGATTTGTGAATCGTCGGGAGTAGTCGAAGGTCAAATTGAATTAATAAAAATAATTCACAAGTTTTAAGACTCAACCTTACAGACTTTGCTTATCGTGTCGAGATTATATAAAGACTTAGTTTAAATTTGGTATAAAATTCCCGGGTCGTCACAGTACCTACCCGTTAAAGAAATTTCGTCCCGAAATTTGAGTGAGGTAATCATGGCTAACAATAAAAAAAATGTTTTTCATGACGAATATGAGTTGATAAATTGAGTTTTATCATTTTTGAGTAATATGGATTAAAATAATTCAATTATTTGAAGAGTACGAATGAAGCTATTCACAAAAGAATGAAATGAGAAACAAAGATTTGCTTTTAACTTTTGACGTAGTCAGGTTTGAATTTAGAAAATAAGGCGCGTCTTAACTTTTGACGTTGTCTTGTTTGAATTCCGGAATTCAAGGGATTTAAAAGGAAATCTTCGAAATCTAAAAGATTTGATTCTTCGGGATTTATGGAAAATAAGATCTCTACAATTAAATGCTATGATCATCTGTCTTGATTGCTTCGTCTGGTATCTCCACTATAAATGAACTTCTTCCGTTCTATTACTTCCCACCACTTCCAATTTCTATATTTTAATTCATACTTTCAAATCATCAGTAAATATGCTTCATCCAGTTTTAATCCTTGTCCTTATCCTTATTATCGCAACAGTTATTCTCCTTTTCCAACTACCACCGGAGGAATTTGTTTTCTTCTACTTCGCCCTTGGGGTTATAATGTTTTTAATTCTCCCGTGTCTTTATGTTGCGATAAACATTGATATGCACGGTTTGTAATTCCTGTGTTTATGATCGGCTTTCTATTTTCCTTTATTTTCCGGAGCTCCATGCTCTTGTTTTCTCTTCCCAACTCCAAGTCAAGCGAATAATGGTCCAGAATTCGTAGATATAGAGTTTCGAATGATTATAATGTTCTAAGCAGGGTGGAACGTGATAGCACGATTTGATTTTCAAATTTATCAACATTACAGAAGATAGAACCATCAAGAATACATTTTCTTGATATGTTCAGAAGTTAAGTAGAATAAAAGAGTTATGTAACATGGCACATGATGACGTTAAGATCTGTGAATCATCACGTTCCATTAGAAACTCAACATGACTTAATATAATATAATCACGTTGATCAAGTGTCATTATATTATACTAACTCATGCATCAATTTCCAACATTACTTCATTAACATTAATATTTTAAGCTCGAAAGTTTACAGAATATAGAACCTAACAGTTTCTATATGATGTAACACTGATAGCACGAAGAGATTAATGATTTCAGATAAGAATAATTATGAAAATATCTTCAGAAATATCGAAGATATTTATGATGATATTTTGGAATTTCTAAGTTCGATGGTTGATGAGGAAGATTTTCCGCAAGATTTTAACATGAGTACGGAGCAAGATATTCGTTGAAGGTTTCATCGGATCCAGAATTACCTGGATTCTTTGAATATATGGTATGGTCCTTGTATTTGTCCTTGGTCTTCTTCGTGGTTAGCTCAATCCGTTTTCCAGTTCCAACTTTTCTGAGCTTTTCCAACATACTAATCTTTATCATCAAACTTTTGATGATTAAGGTCGTTTACAGTTGTCTATGGTTTCTGCTGTTTCATTCAACTTTTTTCAACATTCATAGTACCGATTTGTGACTGAGTGCTTTTCAGAATTTCAGAATGAGAGATCATAATTCTAAAAGATAAATGTCATACATATAATTGTTGATGTAGATATGATGTGAGTTTTCAAAGTACTGATTGCTGATTCCTTGTAATTGGTATGGCAGTTCTCGTTACAAGATATGGATGAGTATATGATAGGGTTTCAATGAATAAATATAATGATTTGTCAAAGAGATTTAAACCAAGGAGTAACGAGGTTGTTGGTACGTCTGCTGGTAATAAGATGGAATACAAAAGATTTCCCGGTAACAATAAAAGAGTACACATATAAATCAAGGTTATAATAAGGTTGTTTCGAATGAAAAGTCAAAGTTAACTTGCTGGAGCCGTGACAAAATTTGCTAATTTGGAAAGGGATTGCAAAGTTATTTTGGGTAATAATAACACTAAGAAATTAGCATAGCTACGTTTTAAACGTTTACTCAGGTTTCGAGTGATTGTAAGTGCATATCTATATGCATCAATCTTTTCTTCTGTAGATGAAGTGCGGCTCGTTCATCCTATCGATTGAGGTGTTTTCAAGAATCATGAAAGGTTTGAACGCATATTGTAATCGTCAAGATACAAATGAGGTTTAAGATGAAATCAAGTGGCAAACTTGAAGAATTGTTTAGTTTCATATGTTATAGTCAATATTTTAATTCATTTTAATTGTCCAATGTTGGTAGTCCACAGTTGATAGTCCACAGTTAGCAATTCAATAATTCATATATAGTTTAATATATAATATTCGAATTAATTATTACGTATCGTGACCCGTATACGTCTCAGACTCGATCACAACTCAAAGTATATATATTATTTGAGAATCAACCTCAACCCTGTATAGAGAACTCGATCATTACTGCATATAGAGTGTCTATGGTGATTCCAAATAATATATATAGATGTGTCGATATGATATGTCAAAACCTTGGATACATGTCTCGATATTTAGAGTGTGTAAAAATAAATAACAGAAATTTAAATGACGATAAATAAAGTGTGTAAAGTAAATAACAAAAATTAAATGACGATAAATAAAATTGCGAGAATGTAAATTGCGATAATTAAATTGCGATAAATAAAATGTAATCAGTTAGCTAGGAAGAATTAGCTAGGAACAGTTAGCGTGGATTCTTAACAAAATTTCTCATAGTTAATTTGTTTGTTTCTAACAAATTTTATTTTGTCAAATGTTTCCTTCATTATGCCACTTGATTTTTGATAAATCGAAATATGAAATTGGATGAATATGGTTATTCTGGGGTGAACTGATTTGTATATCGGTGGATATAAGTAGGATAGTATATGACTGTTGAAGCAGATTCGAAAAACGTACAATGTAACTTATTAATGTGAAATTTAAATAGTCCTCGGGTATTACCTACCCGTTAAAATATTTTCACCATTAACAGTTTGTACAAGAGAATTTTTAATTACAATCTTTATGAAAACATATATACATATATATATTCTTCAGATGTATTCATGGATTTAATGAGTTAATATGATATTAAACTCATTTGCTTTTCGGTTAGAACTAGAATAAATAATCTCTAAAACTTTAGAGATTACATATTCGCCATGTCGAACGAAGATAAATGAGGTAGAACGATACGTAGAACGAAGATCATACTCAAAGTACATATGATGATATTGAAGCATGGATTGTTGATGGTACTGGTGCTGTTATTGATTGTACTATTGGTGCTGGTGATGTTGCTGAAGCTGGTACATTTTGCACCATATTCTTCGAATTTATTATTCAAGCGCGAAGTTCGTTGACTTGTTACTCCAGGATGATTGTCGGTCAGAACGAGCGGATGAATAAGGTTCAGAATTGTGGATAGAATATGATCTTGTCGAGTTACCCTGGAAATAAGACTGAAAATGGTGTCTCGAACAGGTTCGCCAGTAAAAGCTTCAGGTTCATTGTCAAGAGGTGAATCCGGTTGGTGGAAGGGATTGCCTCCTGCGCGTTTCCATTAATTAAGTCGACTACGAATGCATCAGATGAATTGGAGATGGCTGATTGATTAAATCATTCTGGTGACATCGTTTTCGGAGCTTAGGTGAATATCCATGTCGGAATAGCTGTCGGAATAACTATCGGAATAGCTATCGAAATTTGAGGGACTCGAAATGGTTGAGGGATTCATCTTGTACAATCAGATGGAGGATTTTCGATAAGGAATATATTATAGGATGTAGATTAGTACCCTGCAATACATAATTTACATATGCATATATAATACTAAAATCCCATAAGTTACGGAGGAATCTACAGAAAATGTCAGTCAAAGTTTATAATAACATATACGCTAAGATATGAATTAGCAGATATGCTAAGATATGAATTTTGTCGATACACTAATCATGCAATCAATGCAGTAAAACGTGTCTAGACTAAGAATGATAAGCAAGTGATTCTCTAAGAATGATAAGCAGGTAATTTTTGACACGAAGTGATAAGCAAAACTTTTGACATGCAGACACGGTCGAAGTCCAGACTCACTAATGCATCCTAACGACTTATCAGTTAGACACACTAATGCAGACCCGGTTCACTAAGACCACCGCTCTGATACCAACTGAAAGGACCCGTCCTAATCCATCTGGACGAAGTCACCAACAACTGGTTCCATTGCGATGATCAACTCCAAGTACTGTCTTTAAAATGAGCAAATGCACAGCGGAATGTTTCTTTTATACCTGAGAATAAACATGCTTTCAAGTGTCAACCAAAAGGTTGGTGAGTTCATTAGTATAACACAAATAATCATTTTCAATAATATAATAGACCACAAGATTTCATATTTCCATTTCTCATAAACATACGTCGCATGCATAGAGACAAAATATCATTCAAATGGATTGAACACCTGGTAACCGACATTCACAATATGCATATAAGAATATCCCCATCATTCCGGGATCCTCCTTCGGACATGATATAATTTCGAAGTACTAAAGCATCCGGTACTTTGGATGGGGCTTGTTGGGCCCGATAGATCTATCTTTAGAGTTCGCGTCAATTAGGGTGTCTGTTCCCTAATTCTTAGATTACCAGACTTAATAAAAAGGGGCATATTCGATTTCGATAATTCAACCATATAATGTAGTTTTGATTTACTCGTGTCTATTTCGTAAAACAGTTATAAAAGTAGCGCATGTATTCTCAGCCCAAAAATATAAAGGGTAAAAAGGCAAATGAAACTCACGCATATAAATATTGTAAAACAGTTAATAAAGCATTTGCATGTATTCTCAGCCCAAAAACATAAAGAGTAAAAGGGGCAAATGAAACTCACGCATATAATTATTGTAAAACAGTTAATAAAACATTTGCATATATTCTCAGCCCCAAAAATGTAAAGAGTAAAAGGGGAGCAAATGAAACTCACCTAATGTATTTTGTAGTAAAAATACATATGACTATATTGAACAATGCAGGGTTGGCCTCGGATTCACGAACCTATATCATTTGTGTATATATTAATACATATCCTTGTACTCGAACACATATATATAATTTTATTAGTTATATTCTTGTTATATTAATAATATATATTTTCACATATAAAATATTAATTTTTGTTATATTATATATATGTATATATATTAAATTTATTTGTATGTATATATATATATATATATCTATCATTGGTTTGTTAAAACTTTTCTTTTAGTATTGTTAGTGATAATATTTGGAATAATGCGAATGATAATACTAATATCAATGAAATGCTAATATTATCTAAAATTCTGTTAATAATGTTATTAATGATCGTTTTTAATAATAAAACTCATGATAATGATAATATCAATAGTTTTTAATAATTTAATAATAAAGACTATGAATATAATACATTTTGTTATTAATACTTAATAATAATAATTGTAACAATCTTATTACTAAAGGTAAACTAAATAATGATTCTTTATTTATTAATGATGATAAAATTTCTAAAATGATACTAATACGAACATTAATAAAAAATAATAGTAACTTTTATTGTCTTCATCATAATACTAATAATAGTAATAATACTAAATATTAATACTTGATAATAGTAATACTAATTATAACATTCCTAATATTTATCAGTAATCGTACTAACAATCAATACTAGTATTAATACATGATAATAACATTACTAATTACTAATATTAATAATAATAATAATAATAATAAATAAAAGTACATGAAACTACCTCATATCAAAAGGGTTCCAAAAAGAAAACAGCCCTCCCCTAGTCTCGAACTCGAGACCACATGCTACCTCGACACTCTCCCATACCATTGAACTGCTTTGATTTTTCTGTTTTAATTTCTCCCCAAATTTATATAAACCGAATTATGTATCCTCATACTTATCATCTTCTTCTTCCTCAAGCTTGTATCCATTCAACCAAATTTCAATCCCAAGTAACAATTAGTTTTAGAATTTATTAACTATCGTAGGAACTTTTATCTGGGTTAAATGGGATTGAAAAGAAGAAAAAAAAAATAAAAAAAAAAAATATATATATATATATAAACAAGCAGCTGCTCGTCGCTGCAGTAAAAAAAAAAAAATTTATAAATCGAAAATCTAAACACTCTTACACTATGATTCCTATATGAAACTTGCTCCATATCATCCAACAAATACTCGTTGGTCAACAATTACAATGAAACACCATCAAAATCACGAATTTGAATTCACAAGAACTGTTGACTTTTGTTTTAAAAAATTTGACTTCGAAAATTCGTGCTTGATATTAGAAATTGGAACGTGATATTTTGCAGCCATATTGAGTAAGAGATTCCTAACGAGACAGCATTTAAGGATTTTTCTATTTGGTGCGAAATTGAATTAAGAGAAAAAAAAAATTACGCGTACAGATGAACAAAAAAAAAAATATGATATGCTCCCAATTCCCTCTACTTTCCGTTGTTGACTTGTAGAGTTGATAAATCCTCATGTGGATGTTCCAATAATAGAATTTAACTGATTGTTTGATGACAAAGGGTCACGAGCAGCACAGTTGGACAGTAACATATAACAAATTGATTTTGATATAACAATTACACATATTTATTTACATTAGTTATTTATATATATATCTATATATATGTTTAAACATTTATAATATATATACAGTTGTATTTTGTATATATATACATATTCATATAAACCTATATATATAATTCTGTTTATTTGTAAATAATTCATAATATGGTAATTACAAATATATTTATGCGTAATATTATTAATAATAGAATAGAATTATTAATAAAGTCTACTAATAATAGACAATAATAATATTAATATTAACAATAATGCAGATTTTAATAAATTTAATTAATGATAATAATAATCTTATTAATGATACAATTAATAATAATACTAGCTATAATAATATTAATAACATTAATATTGCAACTTAGATCTTATATATATTTTATTTTAGAAAAAAAAATATATACAAATCTTAATATTAGTACTAACAATAATTATCATGTTTATGTATCATATATATATATATATATATATATATATATATATATATATATATATATATATATATATATATTCAAATTACTATATATAATTATGTTTTACGTATCCAGATTCAATACTTTGATATATGTATTAATTATATACATCAAAGCAATTTACACTCAAAGTATAACATTATACAATTAATACATTATTAATCGCTGACTATTTATGTTCGAAATCATTTAGTAACAGATTTTAGTTATTTTAATTTATCTTCCATAATAAATAAACCACTTATTAGTTATCTGTTATATTTATTTTACAATATATGATTATTTATATATGTAGTTAATTATATGTACATTTCTATTTACGTTTATAGATTTGTGAATCGTCGGGAGTAGTCGAAGGTCAAATTGAATTAATAAAAATAATTCACAAGTTTTAAGACTCAACCTTACAGACTTTGCTTATCGTGTCGAGATTATATAAAGACTTAGTTTAAATTTGGTATAAAATTCCCGGGTCGTCACAATATATATATATATATATATATATATATATATATATATATATATATATATATATATATATATATATATATATATATATATATATATATATATATATATATATATACATATATATATATATATATATATATTATATATATATATATATATATATATATATATATATATATATATATATATATATATATGTTGGTCAATATCTGTCTAACAATTTGGGTCAAGTCATAGTGTATCACAATCCTAATGCTTGAGGTTTTCATGCAACAGTCAACAAAAGTTATCTGATTCAAAAATGACTTTCAAAATCTATACATGTTTACTATATAGTTTTATTACCAGAGTATAAGTCTTGATAGTTGGATGAATCGATAAATTACAAAACTCAACTTGTCGCATAACTGACTAAATTGTTATATTCGAAATTTTTTAGATAAATTAATATAATTAGTTTATATATATTTATTTGAAATCTATATGTTATTTTACTGAATTATATGTTATTTTAATAATTAATAACTTATATTTATTCTACATATTTTAAGTAATTTATTATTTATATAGTATTTATTCTTAAATTATTTCGTCATTTATTATAATGTATTAACGATAAGGATATATGATAAAATATATTTTTATATATTGAGTATTATAATTTGTATAACGTTTACATAATAATAATATTTTAATGATAAAAATATAGTGCTATGTATTATTAATATAATTGTATTACATTTACTAAATATATATTTGTATCAAATATGTATTTAGTTATTAGTATAACATTGATAATAATAATAATGAACCAAAAGTTATATTATTTTGTAATAATGATAATATCAATAATAATATTAATAATAACAATATTTATATTTTCTAATGAAAAGTATAATTTTGATAATAAATAATAATCTTTTATAATAATACTAATGTCATAATAATAATATTACTAATAATGATAAAAATATTGAAAATGATATTTTTATCTAAATCATAATCTTAACATTATTTTAACTGAATCATGATACTCATACTCATTATTTCCTAATCGATTTGTTTAATAGCTTTTAGTTCTCTTTTATATCGCATTCCTAATAATGATAATAATAATAGTAATCATAATAACTAGATGATACTAATATTAGTTTTAATGATAATGATACTAGTAATAATAAATATTATAATAATATTAATGATAATACTAATACTAATATTAACAATAATAATAATAATAATAATAATCTCTTTATATTATAATAACAAAACTAAAAATAGATCATCTAAAATTCAAACTACTAATCTTAGCCATCCATTAAATTAATCATCAATAATCTAGACCCTTAATTTCTACTAATCTTACTAACGACCTCATAATCCTAACCTTGAATTGTTTGATTACAAAAATACCCTTACAACAAAAAAAAAGTGGCGGACAAATTTGATATTTTACGGGCCTTTTATTCTCATCCTCATTCTGCAAAAATAAAAAACCTAAAATCCTCTACACCCATCATTCAATCAAACTACACGAAAAAAACTACATCGCGCTAAACTACACCGCCCTAATCTTGCTAAAGATACGTTTTGATTTTGATCTCAAGTAATTGCTTGAATCTGATTGCTTTGATTCAACCATCGATTCAAGTAATTGCTTTGATTCAACCATACACAAATCTGCTGCTATTGTATCACCAAGAACAAGGTTAGTTTTCGAACCCTAATTTTATTTTGTATTACTTGATGTGTATCTTTTACGTAGGGTGATTTAGGTTTTCCACATATTTGGCAATTGTATGATATATATATATATATATATATATATATATATATATATATATATATATATATATATATATATATATATATATTTATTCAATATCTAGCTATTTTGATTTTGTGATTCACTTACATTCTGTTGGATTGATATTGCAAAATTAGGTGGTTTTGGAAGTGCAGTGATATGGCAATAATTTATTTAAGCAAGAATACGATCCTACAGTCTATATATCTTTGTTGTTTATGGTTTTTCACTTATGATTGTACTTACAATCATAAGTAAGAATGAATAGAAGGTAAGTGATTTAAGAATGAATTGAAGGTGCACAGACAAAGATGCACGGTTTTTGTTGTTTTTAAGTTATCAACAAATCTTCATGTGGCAGCGATGGTATATATGATATAAGTTTCGAATTGTTTTGTTTCTGATTTCTGATATATATCAAATGTAAAGTTGCTGGTGGTCATATGTCTTTTGCTATTATCTACCTTAAGGTGTTTGTATTTCTTTGACAAGTTAGCTTTGAGTAAAAAATGGGAGATGAACGAACTTGTGATTAGTTCAAGTGCTTATTATCATCAGGCATGTGTTGAAGTTTCAATATTGACAATGGTACCCGTTCTTAAACCTAATCTGATACACTTGCATGCTCTGTAGAATGTATCTTTTTTATTATAATAATTTTGTTTTGGTCATTATGATAAATGGCGTCTTTAAATATGAGATACTTTATTTATATGAGATAATTTATTGAAAAGAGTCTGTTTAAATATTGGAAAAGATGAGAACAGAAGCATGTGTTATTGAAAACACACTTCATTGAAGTTTTACTCAAATCGATACATATTAAAGTTTTACTCAAATCAATACATATTGAAGTTTTTTACTCATGTGGTAGTAACAGTTTTAATCACGTGGTAGCAATAGTATGTTGTGTGTCTTTAGTGGCAACCAGATAGTTAATGAAGTTACCTATGTTCCAGGTGCTGAAATTTGCAAGAAAAATGATAGTTGAGATGGCGACTTTTCAGAAAAGTTGAATTACGTTTTGGTTATGATTCTATGGAGGATAGAGAGCAAGCAAATTGATTTAAAGTTCAGTGTTGATGAAGTAAGAGATTGGAATGAGAATAACGAAGTGACGGTAAACGACTTCGTTCATGTTCCGGTTGAGGATGCAACAGCTAACAAGAAAGATGTGCCTATTTAAGATAAAGTTGGTCCTAGTGTGACATCTGCAAAAAGAAATTCTCAGGGTAAGCTTTATCTAAATTTTCATTTTGGTTGTTTTTTCACTACTAAAGTTCTCAAAGTCTTAAAGTAAAAAGGTTTAACCTGCAACTATGTTATTTATTTGTATATATTAATATTAGGGGTTTTGTGGGTCGATTTCAATAGCTATATATATTAGTTGTTTAATTTCTCTATATATTGTTTAATATATGATGTTAATGGGTTCAAATAACCACTATATGTAGAAATTAATTCGATGATGATGAATTAAAATGCATCAAATTTTGATAGGTACCATACAAAAGTGCCAGTTCATATACATAATGAACTGTATATATGGAGAATTTGGGACAATAATGGGTAAAATGCATCAAACTATATAGAAATGTACTATCTTTTAAATCTGTGGGTCACGTATTTTTAATTCTTAAGTTTAACATCCATGTATGTTGGTGTATTGAATTGGGGATATATATTAATTTGAATTGTTGATACTTTTCATTAAAGAAGAATATGACAACTTACTTTTCATTAAAGAAGAAAATGTAAATTGTGGATACTAAGCTAGGTACAGGTTCTAATAATTTATTTATCTTTAAAGTTACCCTGTGATTCTATGATTTGTAGAGCTATATTATATTAAACCATTTTCGAATCGTTATAATGGTTTAATTATCTCTTATGACGTTGGCACTTATTATTTTATTTACATAATGAATCGTGAATTAACTTCTTGGTTGTTACATGGGGTCTAATGTATCAGTGCTTTGGGTAAAGGAGTAGTTGCTGACTTTGTGAAGGGATGTCACAAGAGGTTTTGTTATCTTTTGAAATAGCTGGGGAAGTAACTATTGATGGCCATTGCTTCAAGTTCACTAACAACAAAATGAGTGAATTTTCACAATATTAATTGCTTAAAAAATTAAATATATGGTAATTACCATCCAGTAAGTTATTGGATTGACTTTTGGTATGTTTTAGTCACTAACGGGTCATTTTTTATTGGTTGCAAGATTTATTTGATCCTGCAACAGCACAAATTCACTGTTCAGTTGATGTTATTCTTTCCCATGATGTTTTGAGTTTTATCATATTACGATGAAGCTTTACTATGTATTCTACACCTTCTCATTTGGAACTAGAACTCTTAACTTTGAATGAACTGTCTTAAATGATGGTGCTAAGGTATGTATTATTTCTTCAGGTCATTTGTGGTGAGAGTATTCAAACATTTGTAGCCGCAATATACATTTGTTCTTATTTTACTTTACCGAGCGACTACTCCAGCCTTAGTTGTGCAAGATATTAATGTCACTGAACTACAAGGTCTACTTAAGAAATTATTTTCTTTAAGGCGTGAATATTTTACTTATTTAGATAATGTTGGTTTATCAAAATATATAGTAGAAAAGCACTATTCATATGCTTGAATGATGAATTTTATGTCTTTGTTATGTATGGGTTAGGGGTTGATCAGTTTTATGGTGTTTTTAGGCTACTGGTGAAGATTTGTTGGTTAAACTTGCATACAGCAAAAAGCCTATTCGTGCTATTTTAGATGTTGGTCTTCTCCATACTACAACTGCAATCGTGTTTTTAGGCCTCATAGGTACATTGTAGTCCTTAAGTTAATGTTCTTTCATTGATTATACGCAATACTTGGGAACCAGATTTGCTTTACTCCAAATGGGTCAAAGTCATCCAAAGCGTAGTTTTTTTTTAATACGAACTCCTAACTGTTATATTGTATAATGCAGTTAGACTTGTATCATAACTGACCATAGATACACTTGTCTTTATATTGTTACAAAGCATATGAAGTTTTACAAAAAAAGAATAACCATTACATACATATGTTGTATTTACTATATTCTTATGTTTTTTTTAAAAGATAAACTCTTATGGTGTTTACTTACTATTTTTTATGAACTCATCATGTTGCATTTTTTCTATATTGTAACACGAAATTTCTTATTGTGAATACAGATGTTTATGGTGTGGGAAGCCTACCTTAAGATTAGTGTATCAAGTGAAAATATATTGCTATGAGGGAAATAGATGTTCATGTTCAAACCAAGAATGGTAAGATACTTATTTATGATCAAATGACTAAATCTTTAGTGTATTATTTTTAATCCCGGTGATATATTGTTGTAAACCAAATGTGCCAAAAGGATTTATAATCATACGTCAACATACTACAGTTCTACAATCTAATTAGTTGTTTGTGGTTCAACAAAGTAAAAACTATTTCCTCAAATTTAGGCGTGTAAAACTTTAAACAATTCACCTTTAATCACGAACAAAACATATCTTTCTGATAACTGCAAATCCAATTATTTAGATGTTAATTCTGTAACACAGGTGTGTGGTTATTTGCGACTTAAACGAATTGATCATACGATCACTTTTACAGTGAAGTGCACAACGCCTCCAAAGATTGTCAAATTTGGTGGGAAGTAACATGTGAAATATTACGCCAGGGGATGGTTGAGAGAGTTGCGGTTATTTTCTTCAACAACGATAAAGTTCCATTCGAGTGATTTATGTTTAAGATACATGTGAAACAGTCTTACGTGGGTACAATGGAGGATACGGGTCTGGAACCGTCTCTAAGGTCGTTCTTGGTCAAGCTTTCTCAGTCATAACCTTTTTCCAACACTAAAATATCTCAAGGTATTCATGTCTTACTATCTATTACACACACGCCTATATTTTTTTTAGGACAATGGGCAGTTCGGGTAACAGGACAAATCGGGTATTTGTACAGGTCAATATGGCACCAGTAAAATGATAATCAAGGCCTATTCAGGTGATTGAGGCTACTAAAGTTTGACCACATATGTTAGTACAAGTTGGTCTAAAGTACAAATACATGCCTCTCGTGGCTATGCTGATTGATATTGTTAACGGTGGAAGTTTGGGACATGTTAAAATGGTGTCGATCAGGGAACATCGTTTTCCTTTTCTAGTTAAGGTAGTTTTGTTATTAAACGAATGTGTATAGGGTTTAAATATTCTTTTGATGATTGATGTTGTTGCTCTGGAATGTTTTGTGTAGGTGGATCATTGGAATAGATTCAGCTGTAACTGTAGGGGGTACATTGGTTGAAATGTTTCCATTTTTTTGATCTGATGAGAGACTGTTTGTTTGAGCGAATCCATTTCGTGTAATGGCTTTTGGAGCTATAGATATTAATCACACGATGAAATATATGATGGAAGGTTATTTTGCTTTTTATATTTAATCTGTGTTGCCCATCTTTACAAGTGTACAGTTTGACTTCACAGGTCAAAGTCACTCACTTTTGACATCATATAGATTTGGATTATGCTTTGGGTTAACTCGAATTCTTCCAAAAAATCATCACCCAACCCGCCCATATCGCCATATATTTACATTTCATTCCTTTATGTACATATTTTCCTATCTTGGTCTACTAAATAATCACCATTGTCAATTCTAGATATGATGGGTTTCAATTAATTTGAACACCAACACTTTTTTGCAACATTCCATACTGACGGAAAGAAATCTCAGGCCGTTCATCTGTAGGATGTGTTGATTGCGGTGGCTATTGGTGTTGCAGCAAAATTTTCAAATTGAGTTGGGCATATTTGATAACTTAAAAGAAGTCACTTTTTAATAGTTATCTATTCCTGATTAGTCCAATAAAAAAGCCCCGCGAATTCGCGAGCATTAAGCTAGTAATAATAATAATATTAACAATAACGATAGTAATGATAATAACAGTTTTTAATGATAATATTTATACTAATAATGATAATGATAATTGTAATAATAATAATTATTTAGATAATAATAATAACGACAATAATAACGACGATAGTAATAATAATAATCATTTTAACAATAATACTTAAAATTATAGATAATTCAATTGACTATATCTTTTAATCCATTCATCGAAACCATACGCTTTCTAAATGAAAAGTTATTAATTTTTCGCCAGCTTTCCAACGACATGCATATCATATACCTTATCTCAGTAGCATACGTATTAACTTCATGATTCATCATAAACTATCTAACAACGAAACTAAGCATACAAGCATGCATAATCCTATATACTCGAGCACTAGTCAGGGATACACTATTTATATATAAAAGATAAGATATGAATGCTCACATATCAATATTGAGATTCAATATTGCGGGAAATTACGTAGACGCGACGAAGATGATAAACACTATGTTTGACTCACGAGCTATACCCCCGAACAATACCCATAATCTCCATAGCTATAACCCATAATTTCCATAGCTCTATCCCACTTGAAAACCAGTTTTGAAATAACTTGCCCATAACCTCGTCGTAGTATTTTATGTATAATAATACTAATAATAGTATTACTACTAATAATAATAATACGATTAATAATAATAATATTAATCTTAATAATAATAATAATAATAATAATAATAATAATAATAATAATAATAATAATAATAACAATAATAATAATAATAATAATAATAATAATAATAATAATAATAATAATAATAATAATAATAATAATAATAATAATAATAATAATAATAATAATAATAATAATAATAATAATAATAAATATTAATATAGATAGAGATTGAGAGAAGAGGTAGATGGCTTCGGCAGAAAAATGTGAGCTTTATACACAAATCCTGAAACTGACACCTCCACGATCGCGGAGGTTTTGTTCCTATATGCTTCGCGATCGCGGAGCTTCTCTGTCCAGCTCATTCCCAATGATTTCAAGGCTGCCGACGGTTTATATATATATATATATATATATATATATATATATATATATATATATATATATATATATATATATATATATATATATATATATATATATATATATATATATAATATATATAATATATAATATATAATATATTTAATTTATATAATTAATTATATATTATATTATATTCACGTGCATAGTTGACTTGTAAAATTAGTTCCGATGACTTGTACGTTGACGCTTGACTTATGTCTCAGTTCCGGTTTCTCGAACGCTATTTCGTACGCTTATAAAACTAGCACTTTACGTTTCGTGATGTGTACCTTTGCAAAAAAATTAGACTTAATCATCGATAAATTATATTATAAAAAATGTAACGTATATATTTGAGTGTTGTGGTCATTTGCTTCTTTAATTTATCGTCTCGTTATATATACAAATACATCAACACGTTTTATAACTAAGTTATTATTATATCTCATTATATTGTATATATATATATATATATATATATATATATATATATATATATATTCATTTTGAACTATAAATTTGAAATATCTATTTAATAATATAATATTTAGTTTTTCAAAACTAATTATATTCAAAGCTTATTATATATTTTTGAAATCGTTTAAATAATAGAAAGTATTATTTCGTAACGTTTTCATTTTAAAGCTTAAAATTGATATAACTCATTTATGCACAAACGTTTTATAAGAACATTTTAATAATCAAATTATATCATTTTATTAAAAAGGTTATAATAGTAGAAGTTGTTATATCATAAGACGTTTTAGAAAAGTAGGATTAAATATTCTCATAATAGGTTTCAAGTTTTTAAATTACAGTTTATTGGTGAAGCGCGGGATAAAGTCCAATGGTTAATATAGACGTATGAAATCATCTTATTGAAAAATGTCGATTTACTTAACTTGTCGATATCTATTGTCTAAGTTATCTATATTCCATAATTTCACTTTCGCATTAAATAATATGAAAGCTAATAATTACCGTATCAAAAGTCACAAATAAATTATTGTAAAGCATACTTTAAAAATTAATCAGGACTCTCCACTATCTTTTGTCTAGTTCTCGCTAATTGACACTTTGTTCTTACATGTAGACCACTTTACCATTTATTCCGAATATCGTTAAAAAGAAACGATTTCTCAAATCCACGTGGACCTCATAACCGAGACCCATAATCATATCACAATGTATCTGATAATTCAATCCTTTGATATTATCTTTTAATTCCCGTTGATAAACATATATTAAAACTAATACGTTTATGTAAAGTATTATTCATCAAATACTTTGTTAATAATTTCATAACTTGTTTTCATATCAAACAAACCGTTAAATGTTTTATTAATATTAATCACACATATGTAAATATTCATACATATCTATTTACGCATAATTGTTCGTGAATCATCGAGAGCAGTCGAAGGGTAAATGAATACATGAACACAGTTCAAAGTTTTTGAGATTTCAATATTACAGACTTTGCTTATCGTGTCGGAAATATTAAATCATTTAAAGATTAAGTTTAAATTTGATCGGAAATTTCCGGGTTGTCACACATCCTAACAAACTCGGTTAGACACACTAATATAATTTTCTGGTTCTCTAAGACCAACGCTCGGATACCAACTGAAATGTCCCGTTCATATCGATTATAAATGTTTCATATTAATTGATTTCGTTGCGAGGTTTTGACCTCTATATGAGACGTTTTTCAAAGACTGCATTCGTTTTTAAAACAAACCATAACCTTTATTTTATCGACAAAGATTTAAAGGACATAACCTAGATTATCAGGTAATGATAATCTAAAATATCACGCTTACACACGACCATTACATAATGGTTTACAACTCATAATATGTTACAACAAAATAAGTTCTCGAATGCAGTTTTTAAACAATATTATACAAGCATGCAGACTCCAATTCCTGTCTTTATTTAGCATGCAACAACAGAAGCTCTTAATAATCACCTGAGAATAAACATGTTTTAAACGTCAACAAAAATGTTGGTGATTTACAGGTTTAACCTATACATTTATCAAATCGTAATAATAGACCACAAGATTTCATATTTCCATTTCTCATAAACATCATGCATGCATATAACAATCTGCATAAAAATCATTCATATGGTGAACACCTGGTAACCGACATTAACAAGATGCATATAAAATATCCCCATCATTCTGGGACTCCCTTCGGACATGATAAATTCGAAGTACTAAAGCATCCGGTACTTTGGATGGGGCTTGTTGGGCCTAATAGATCTACCTTTAGGATTAACATCAATTAGGGTGTCTGTTCCCTAATTCTTAGATTACCATACTAAAAGGGGCATATTCGATTTTGATCATTCAACCATTGAATGTAGTTTCACGTACTTGTGTCAATTTTGTAAAACATTTATAAAACTGCATGTATTCTCATCCCAAAAATATTAGATTTTAAAAGTGGGACTATAACTCACTTTCACAGATTTTTTACTTTGTCGGAAAATAAGACTTGGCCACGGGTTGATTCACGAACCTATAACAAATATATACATACATATCAAAGTATGATCGAAATATATTCATAACATTTTTATTACGTGTTGATGATTTAAGTTGTTAAATTAGCAGTCCAACGTTAGTAGTCCACAATTAGTAGTCCACAGTTAGTAGTACATAAATAAATCAAATATATTATCTTGAATCAATCCACGACCCAGTGTATACAAGTCTCGGACTCGATCACAACTCAAAGTATATATATTATTTTAGAATCAACCTCGACCCTTTATATGCTAACTCGATCATTACCGCATATAGAGTGACTTACGGTTATTCCAAATAATATATATACATGGGTCGATATGATATGTCAAAACATTGAATACGTGTCTATGGTCTATCAAGATTACATAATATATGTTAGAATACATGTATAATACAATATAAGTTAGTTAAGTTATGGTTAATATAGATTTGTTACAAATTTCACGTAGCTAAAACAAGCAAAAATATCCAATTTTGTTTTACCCATAATTTCTTCGTTTTAAATCCATTTTGAGTGAATCAAATTGCCATGGTTTCATATCGAACCAAAGATTAATAATCTAAATAGAAAAATTAGAGGTTTATAGTCAGAAATATAGGTTACAAGTCATTTTTGTAAGAGGTAGTCATTTCAGTCGAAAAAATGACGTCTTGATGACCATTTGGAAAAACATACTTTTACTTTGAGTTTAACCATGATTTTTGGATATAGTTTCATGTTCATATGAAATATCATTTTCCTAGAAGAATAACTTTTAAATCAAAGCTTATCATAGTTTTTAATTATCCAACCCAAAACAGCCCCCGGTTTTACTACGACGGCGTATGTCCGGTTTTACGGTGTTCTTCGTGTTTCCAGGTTTTAAATCATTAAGTTAGCATATCATATAGATATAGAACATGTGTTTAGTTGATTTTAAAAGTTAAGTTAGAAGGATTAACTTTATTTGCGAACAAGTTTAGAATTAACTAAACTATGTTCTAGTGATTACAAGTTTAAATCTTAGAATAAGATATATATATATATATATATATATATATGTATATGTATATATATATATATATATATATATATATATATATATATATGTATATATATATATATATATATATATATATATATATATATATGAATTGAATGATGTTATGATGAACATCATCACTACCTCAAGTATAGTAGGTAAACCTACTGGAAATGATAAGAAATGATCTAGAGCTTCAAAGGATCTTGGATGGCTTGAATGTTCTTGAAGTAGAATCATGACACGAAAACAAGTTCAAGTAAGATTTTCACTCGAATTAAGATTTTTATAGTTATAGAAATTGAATCAAAGTTTGAATATGAGTATTACCTTAAATTAGAGAGATAACCTACTGTAAATAACAAAGGTTTCTTGATCTTAGATGATTGCTTGGAATGGATTAGAAAGCTTGGAAGTAGACTTGCAAACTTGAAAGTGTTCTTGAAGTTTTCTTGAGTAGTTGTTTTGTATGTTGATCTAGGTTAACTAGATTGAGCTAGATTGAGCTAAATTATGAAGAAAATGATGAAGAACATTTAGAACAATGAGAGAAAACTTGAGAGAGAGTAGTTTGATGCATGAAAGTTGAAAAATGAAAGTGTTATGGTTGATGATGGAAAACATGATTTTGCACTAGCATATAAGGTTCCATTAGTTTGTATTTTTGTTAGATATTTCATGCTAGTTGCCAAATGATTGTTCCCACATGTTTAGGTGACTCATTAAGACTGCTAAGAGCTGATAATTGAAGTGTATATACCAATAGTAAATACATTTAGAAGCTACGTATCATATGAGTACGAATACTGAGTGGATACGAGTAGAATTGTTGATGAAAATGAATGAGAATGGAATTGTAACCATTTTTGTTAAGTATGATTGTTTTGATATATGTATTGAAGTCTTCCAAAAGTGTATTAATACATCTTAATACACTACATGTATATACATTTTAACTGAGTCGTTAAGTCATCGTTAGTCGTTACATGTAAGTGTTGTTTTGAAACCTTTAAGTTAACGATCTTGTTAAATGTAATTAATCCATTGTTATTATATCTAATGAGATGTTAATTTGTTACATTATCATGATAACATGATGTATGAATATATCTCAATATGATATATATATATATATATATATATATATATATATATATATATAGGGGCAGGATCAATGGGGAAGTAACCATTCGGGGGGAAGCGGGGGGAAGCAAAAAAAATTTTTTCGTTTTTTTGAATTTTTTTTTTCCGGCATCAAGATCACACGAAAATATGAACATTTAGAAGAGACACTTCGTGATGAATATTATTATTTAGGCGGGAAAACGATCGACAAAAATAACATTCAAGATAATATTGTTCGTGAAGAATATGAACGTTTTTTTTTCATGTTTTGTGAAGTAAAATTTAGCCCGATTTAGAGTTTAGGGTTTAGGATTTAGGGTTTAGGGTTTGGTGTTTTGGATTTTTTCATAAACCCAAAACACCAAATCCTAAACCTTAAACCCTAAACTCTAAACCGTTCGTGTTAATAAACCCTAAATTTCTAAACCCTAATATCTGAACCCTATAAACCCTAATATCTAAACCCCAATATCTAAAACCTCAAAATACGCTCGAAAAACACGATAATTGTCATATATTACTTCTTCGAGCGTTTTCCCGCTAAAATAAAAACATTTATCACAAAGTGTCTCTACTAAATGTTCATATTTTCATCTCATCTATAATGTTCATGAACAAAGTTTTTTCAAAAAACGAAAAAAAAAATTTTGCTTCCCCCCGAATGGTTACTTCCCTCTTGATCCTACCACTATATATATATAGATCCTACCACTATATATATATATATATATATATATATATATATATATATATATATATATATATATATATATATATATATATTAAAACGTCGTTACAACTATAATTGTTACATATATAACTCATTTCGAAATCCTTAGGTTAGTAGTCTTGTTTTACATATATAGTTCATTGTTAATACACTTGATGATATACTTAATTATCATTTTATCATGTTAGACATATTATATCAATATCTTAATACGATTCATATGTATTTAGTAAGACTATGTTATAACGATAATCGTTATATATATCGTTTTGAGTTTCTTAATTCAATAATCTCATTTTTATGTATATAACTCATTGTTAATATACCTAGTGAGATACTTACTTATCATAATCTTATGTTAACTATATATTCATATATATATCATCATGTAGTTTTTACAAGTTTTTAACGTTCGTGAATCGCCGTTCAACTTGGGTGATCAATTGTCTACATGAAACTCATTTCAATTAATCAAGTCTTAACAAGTTTGATTGCTTAACATGTTGGAAACATTTAATCATGTAAATATAGTTTTCATTTAATATATAATCATGGAAAAGTTCGGGTCACCACAAGCATCCTGTTGATATAGGAGTTTGCTTTCGTGTGGATTACTGATAGAGGAAGGCTACATTGGCTTCTTAGTGTTCTAAGCATCCATAACTTCTCAAGTTCAAAGTCTTCAAAGGTTGTAGTCTTGAACCCTCTCTTTAACGTTTTAGTTTTCTTAACATCATGCATTTGGATCCTTGGTGGGGAGTTTTGAAAAGGTTTAAAAATTGTTGTGCATACTTCCGTTGCTAAATCATTTTAAGTTATTTCATACAAACCCCTTCACTAAAGTTCGAATTTGAGCATTGCAAAGGATTAAGATAAGAATGAATTGGCCACAATTTACACATACAATTCGTTTAAAACTTAAACAACAATTCATATTGGTAGCAGAAGAACCTCATCTACTATCTGAATTCTAATAGTGCTTTTGGAGACTATATTAAAGACTAAATTTATCTATATCATCCTTGAAATATGTCACATTTTTAACCACTTGGGCTTGACCATCTTTTTGTCAGTAGCCGGTTTCCGCTCTGGATGAGCAACAGCCACAATAGGCTCAGGAGCAGGACAAGCACTACACTGTTGTTGTGTTGGTTCGACGACTGGATTGAAAGATTGTAAGCGAAGGACAAGCTCTACATTATTGTTGATGCGGTTGTTTGGCACATTTGGAGATATAGAAAAGTGTGATTTTCCAGCCTCCAATGAAGAAAAACATGATACTTGATTCTATTTGTTTTACGTCTTTTGTTTGGTATAATAGTAGAGGCAAAAGTGATGTTACGTGGAACTCTTGGCTTGTAAAGCCGTTGTAATTGGTGGCCTTTCCTGGCTCCTTGCTAACAGGTTCTTATTATTAATATATTGAGTTGTTCAAAAAAATATGATGTCTAAGAAATCTGTATGAATAGATTAAGTTTTAAATATTTTTCATTGATATAACCATTGTTGTAAAAAAACCCGATTAATGCCCTACTACTCATTTTTAAAAGGAGGCGGTTCCGATTTTCCAAAATCCGTTTAATTAATCGGTCAATGTCGATTTGTGCGTTGAAATCAAATTTGGTAATCAAACTCGGTCAAAGTCAAAATTGCTCAACATTTTAACATGAAGTTAAACTAGAACTTTAGAGTTTTCAACAATTTGAACAATTTTAGACAATTATGTAAAAGTTTATGGTTATTTTTGTGATTTTCTATATTTATACATATAATTTTAGAAATCTAATATTTAAATGTATAAAGTATAATGCGATTAATCTCCGATTAATCTCCGAATTACCGATTACTTCTTCCAAAGTCTCGATTAATTACTGTAGTGACCCGAACTTTTCCATTTTTATGAAATGTCCCGTTCATATTGATTATAAACGTTCCATATTAATTGATTTCGTTGCGAGGTTTTGACCTCTATATGAGATGATTTTCAAAGACTGCATTCATTTTTAAAACAACCATAACCTTTATTTTATCAATAAAGGTTTTAAAAACATTACGTAGATTATAAAATAATGTTAATCTAAAATATACTATTTACACACGACCATTACATAATGGTTTACAATAGAAATATATTACATCGACATATGTTTCTTGAATGCAGTTTTTACACAATATAATACAAACATGGACTCCAAATCTTGTCCTTATTTTAGTATGAAACAGCGGAAGCTCTTAGTATTCACCTAAGAATAAACATGCTTTAAACGTCAACAAAAATGTTGGAGAGTTATAGGTTTAACCTATATATATCAAATCGTAACAATAGACCACAAGATTTCATATTTCAATACACATCCCATACATAGAGATAAAAATAATTCATATGGTGAACACCTGGTAACCGACATTAACAAGATGCATATATAAGAATATCCCCATCATTCCGGGACACCCTTCGGATATGATATAAATTTCGAAGTACTAAAGCATCCGGTACTTTGGATGGGGTTTGTTAGGCCCAATAGATCTATCTTTAGGATTCGCGTCAATTAGGATGTCTGTTCCCTAATTCTTAGATTACTAGACTTAATAAAAAGGGGCATATTCGATTTCTATAATTCAACCATAGAATGTAGTTTCACGTACTTGTGTCTATTTTGTAAATCATTTATAAAACCTGCATGTATTCTCATCCCAAAAATATTAGATCTTAAAATTGGACTATAACTCACTTTCACAGATATTTCCTTCCTCGAAAATAAGACTTGGCCACGGATCGATTCACAAACCTATACAAATATGTACATATATATCAAAGTATGATCAACATATAATTACAATCATTTTTATTAGGTTTTAAAGATTTGAGTGTATTAAGTCAGCTGTCCTCGTTAGTAACCTACAAATGGTTGTCCACAGTTAGATGTATTGAAATAAATTGATATATATTATCTTGAATCAATCCACGACCCAGTGTATACACGTCTCAGGCTAGATCACGACTCAAATTATATATATTTTTGGAATCAACCTCAACTCTGTATAGATAACTCCAACATTACTGCATATAGAGTGTCTATGGTTGTTCCAAATAATATATATACATGGGTCGATATGATATGTCAAAACATTTGCATACGTGTCTATGGTATCCCAAGATTACATAATATATTAGAATACATGTATAATACAATATAAGTTAGATAGGATATGATTTGTATAGATTTGTTAAACATTTCCCGTAGCTAAAATAATCAAAAAATATCCAATCTTGTTTTACACATAACTTCTTCATTTTAAATCCGTTTTGAGTGAATCCAATTGCTATGGTTTCATTTTTAAATTAAGTTTATGAATCTATACAGAAAATGTATAAGTTTATAGTCAGAATTACAGGTTACAAGTTGTTTTTGTAAAGGTAGTCATTTCAGTCGAAAGAACGACGTCTAGATGACCATTTTTGAAAACATACTTCCACTTTGAGTTTAACCATGATTTTTGTATATAGTTTCATGTTCATAAGAAAAATCATTTTCCCAGAAGAACGACTTTTAAATAAAAGTTTATCATAGTTTTTAATTAACTAACCCAAAACAGCTCGCGGTGTTACTACAACGGCGTATATCCGGTTTTACGGTGTTTTTCGTGTTTTCCGGTTTTAAATCATTAAGTTAGCATATCATATAGATATAGAAAATGTGTTTAATTGATTTTAAAAGTCAAGTTAGAAGGATTAACTTTTGTTTGCGAACAAGTTTAGAATTAACTAAACTATGTTCTAGTGATTACAAGTTTAAACCTTCGAATAAGATAGCTTTATATGTATGAATCGAATGATGTTATGAACATCATTACTACCTTAAGTTTTCTGGATAAAGCTACTGGAAATGAGAAAAATGGATCTAGCTTCAAAGGATCCTTGGATGGCTTGAAAGTTCTTGAAGCAGAATCATGACACGAAAACAGTTCAAGTAAGATTTTCACTCGAAATAAGATTGTTATAGTTGTAGAAATTGAATCAAAGTTTGAATATGAATATTACCTTGAATTAGAAAGATAACCTACTGTAAATAACAAAGGTTCCTTGATCTTAGATGATTACTTGGAATGGATTAGAAAGCTTGGAAGTAGACTTGCAAACTTGGAAGTATTCTTGATTTTTATGAAACTATACTTATGGAATTTATGAAGAACACTTAGAACTTGAAGATGGAACTTGAGAGAGATCAATTAGATGAAGAAAATTGAAGAATGAAAGTGTTTGTAGGTGTTTTTCGTCATTGGTATATGGATTAGATATAAAGGATATGTAATTTTGTTTTCATGTAAATAAGTCATGAATGATTACTAATACTTTTGTAATTTTATGAGATATTACATGCTAGTTGCCAAATAATGGTTCCCACATATGTTAGGTGACTCACATGGGCTACTAAAAGCTGATCATTGGAGTGTATTTACCAAAAGTACATACATCTAAAAGCTGTGTATTGTACGAGTACGAATACGGGTGCATACGAGTAGAATTGTTGATGAAACTGAACGAGGATGTAATTGTAAGAATTTTTGTTTATTAAAAGTACTTTGATATGTGTCTTGAAGTCTTTCAAAAGTGTAAGAATACATATCAAAACACAACATGTATATACATTCTAATGGAGTCGTTAAGTCTTCGTTAGTCGTTACATGTAAGTGTTGTTTTGAAACCTTTAAGTTAGCGATCTCAATTAATGTTGTTAACCCAATGTTTATTATATCAAATGAGATGTTAAATTATTATATTATCATGATATTATGATGTATGAATATCTCTTAATATGATATATACATTAAAATATCGTTACAACGATAATCGTTACATATAAGTCTCGTTTCGTAATTCTTGAGTTAGTAGTCTTGTTTTTACATATGTAGTTCATTGTTAACACACTTAATGATATATTTAAATATCATTTTATCATGTTAAATATAGTGTATCAATATCTTAACATGATACATATGTATTTAGTAGACGTTATCATAACGATAATCGTTATATATATCATTTCGAGTTTCTTAACTTAGTAATCTCATTTCTTATGTATATCACACATTGTTAATATATTTAGTGAGATACTTACTCATCATAATCTTATGTCAACCATATATATATGTCTATATATACCACAACATGTAGTTTTTGCAATTTTGTAACGTTCGTGAATCGCCGGTCAACTTGGGTGATCAATTGTCTATATGAAACTTATTTCATTTAATCAAGTCTTAACAAGTTTGATTGCTTAACATGTTGGAAACATTTAGTCATGTAAATATCAATCTCAATTAATATATATAAACATGGAAAAGTTCGGGTCACTACAGTACCTACCCGTTAAATAAATTTCATCCCGAAATTTTAAGCTGTTGAAGGTGTTGACGAATCTTCTAGAAATAGATGCGGGTATTTCTTCTTCATCTGATCTTTACGCTCCCAGATGAACTCGAGTCCTCTACGAGCATTCCATCGAACCTTAACAATCGGTATCTTGTTTTGCTTAAGTCTCTTAACCTCACGATCCATTATTTCAACGGGTTCTTCAATGAATTGAAGTTTTTCATTGATTTGGATTTCGTCCAACGAAATAGTGACATCTTCTTTAGCAAAACATTTTTTCAAATTCGAGACGTGGAAAGTGTTATGTACAGCCGCGAGTTGTTGAGGTAGCTCCAGTTGGTAAGCTACTGGTCCGACACGATCTATAATCTTGAATGGTCCAATGTACCTTGGATTCAGTTTCCCCCGTTTACCAAATCGAACAACACCTTTCCAAGGTGAAACCTTAAGCATGACCATTTCTCCAATTTCAAACTCTATATCTTTTCTTTTACTGTCCGCGTAGCTCTTTTGTCGACTCTAGGCGGTTTTCAATCGTTGTTGAATTTGGATGATTTTCTCGGTAGTTTCTTGTATTATCTCTGGACCCGTAATCTGTCTATCCCCCACTTTATTCCAACAAATCGGAGACCTGCACTTTCTACCATAAAGTGCCTCAAACGGTGCCATCTCAATACTAGAATGATAACTGTTGTTGTAGAAAAATTCTGCTAAGGGTAGATGTCGATCCCAACTGTTTCCGAAATCAATAACACATGCTCGTAGCATGTCTTCAAGCGTTTGTATCGTCCGTTCGCTCTGCCCATCAGTTTGTGGATGATAGGCAGTACTCATGTCTAGACGAGTTCCTAATGCTTGCTGTAATGTCTGGCAGAATCTTGAAATAAATCTGCCATCCCTATCAGAGATAATAGAGATTGGTATTCCATGTCTGGAGATGACTTCCTTCAAATACAGTCGTGCTAACTTCTCCATCTTGTCATCTTCTCTTATTGACAGGAAGTATGCTGACTTGGTGAGACGATTAACTATTACCCAAATAGTATCATAACCACTTGCAGTCCTTGGCATTTTAGTAATGAAATCCATGGTAATGTTTTCCCATTTCCATTCCGGGATTTCAGGTTGTTGTAGTAGACCTGATGGTTTCTGATGCTCCGCTTTGACCTTAGAACACGTCAAACATTCCCCTATGTATTTAGCAACATCGGATTTCATACCTGGCCACCAAAAATGTTTCTTGAGATCCTTGTACATCTTCCCCATTCCAGGATGTATTGAGTATCTGGTTTTATGAGCTTCTCTAAGTACCATTTCTCTCATATCTCCAAATTTTGGTACCCAAATTCTTTCAGCCCTATACCGGGTTCCGTCTTCTCGAATATTAAGATGCTTCTCCGATCCTTTGGGTATTCCATCCTTTAAATTTCCTTCTTTTAAAACTCCTTGTTGCGCCTCCTTTATTTGAGTAGTAAGGTTATTGTGAATCATTATATTCATAGATTTTACTCGAATGGGTTCTCCGTCCTTTCTGCTCAAGGCGTCGGCTACCACATTTGCCTTCCTCGGGTGGTAACGAATATCAAAGTGGTAATCATTCAATAATTCAATCTACCTACGCTGCCTCATATTCAGTTGTTTCTGATTAAATATGTGTTGAAGACTTTTGTGGTCGGTATATATAATACTTTTGACCCCATATAAGTAGTGCCTCCAAGTCTTTAATGCAAAAACAACTGCGCCTAATTCCAAATCATGCGTCGTATAATTCTGTTCGTGAATCTTCAATTGTCTAGACGCATAAGCAATCACTTTCGTTCGTTGCATTAATACACAACCGAGACCTTGCTTTGAGGCGTCACAATATATCACAAAATCATCATTCCCTTCAGGTAATGACAATATAGGTGCCGTAGTTAACTTTTTCTGTAACAATTGAAACGCTTTCTCTTGTTCATCTTTCCATTCAAATTTCTTCCCTTTATGCGTTAATGCAGTCAAGGGTTTTGCTATTCTGGAAAAGTCTTGGATGAACCTTCTGTAGTAAACAGCTAGTCCTAAAAACTGGCGTATGTGTTTCGGAGTTTTTGGGATTTCCCACTTTTCAACAATTTCGATCTTTGCCGGGTCCACCTGGATACCTTCTTTGTTCACTATGTGACCGAGGAATTGAACTTCTTCTAACCAAAATGCACACTTTGAAAACTTATCGTACAGTTTTTCTTTCCTCAATACTTCTAGCACTTTTCTCAAATGTTCTTCGTGCTCTTGATCATTCTTTGAGTAAATAAGTATGTCATCGATGAAAACAATGACAAACTTGTCAAGATATGGCCCACACACTCGGTTCATAAGGTCCATGAACACAGCTGGTGCGTTAGTCAATCCAAACAGCATAACCATAAACTCGTAATGACCATAACGCGTCCTAAAAGCAGTTTTTGGAATATCATCCTCCTTTACTCGCATTTGATGATATCCAGAACGTAAATCGATTTTCGAATAAACCAACGAGCCTTGTAGTTGATCAAATAAGTCGTCAATTCTTGGCAGTGGATAACGGTTTTTGATGGTAAGTTTATTCAACTCTCTGTAGTCAATACACAACCTAAATGTACCATCCTTCTTCTTGACAAACAAAACAGGAGCTCCCCATGGTGATGTGCTTGGTCGAATGAAACCACGTTCTAATAGTTCTTGCATTTGGCTTTGCAGTTCTTTCATCTCGCTGGGTGCGAGTCTGTAAGGAGCACGAGCTATTGGTGCAGCTCCTTGTGATGACCCGGAAATTTCCGATCAAATTTAAACTTTAATCTTTATATGTTTCCGACATGATAAGCAAAGTTTGTTAAGTTGAATCTCATAAATAGTAAACTGTGTTCATACATTCATTCAACCTCGACCAAGTCTCGACGATTCACGAACAACTGTTTGTAAATAAGATATGTATATATATATAAATAAATATATTTGTATAATAAATGTTATTAATTTTTTGTTTGAAATAATTGTTATAAATAAATATTAATGTTAATGTTAATATCATTATTATGAATATTATCATTTTAACATAACATATAGATATAAAATTCGATACATTTAATTTTTCATATTATTATTATTATTATTAATTCTTTTATTAATATTATTAGAAAATTTAATTATTATTGATATAATTATAATTATTAATTAAAAGTATTACTTTCATATAAATATGATTGAAAATCTGAATCCGTGTTGCACGTACCTTTCACACTGTGTTAAATTTGTTCCTTAATATCTGAATTAGTACAAATCGTAAATCATTTATCAAAACAATCCAAATTCTATTTTCAGTTACAATCAAACAGTGTTTGATTTTTGTTCTATCTCCTAAAGTGATCAACATCAAAATCCATAGTACAGATTAGTTGAAGATATGATCAATATTATTTAGTTTATTATTATTAATATAATTTTAATTATTAATTATTAACAAAAAGTACATTAAATTGGCTGTATACGTTTGGAATCGAATTCATTTACACTTCTCCATCAAATTCTGTAGCTGAATTTTGTTTGAATCCCTTAAGTTGTTATGCATCTAAATCAATCACCACCACCTATCTCTCTCACTTTTTATTTCTTGTTTCTACTTCATTGAACCATCACCTAAACCACCTTCGTTAAATGCACGCACGAGTGATGAACCACAAGGATATCCACCATCGAAAAATCACTTGCAATGTTTCTATTTTTCTGCTTCTATTCGCACCACTACAATCAAACCACGATAACCATTCTCCTGTTTAGTGATCAACAAAACCCACATCATCTTCTTGTTATTAATCAATGAAACAACCGAATACCACCTTCTTTCATGCTACTCGTTACATGTATACTTCTCCCTGTTTCTGTCAAACTAAACCACCGGTACCATCTTCACCATTTAAATAAACCACCTTCATTACTTCCTTGATCAACCCATATTGCAAACTGAGAAAAACCCAACCCTCCTTCACCATATCACCACCTTACAACCTTAAACCACCATTAACTACAATTACAACTGCTACCATTTTCGATTCTATCCAGTTCCGCAAACCCTAAAACCGTGATTGTTTCTTTTTCTCTCTTTGTTAAATCAACTGCCATCAAAGGTATTATATTATATAAGGAATGATGATGATTACAATAATCTTTCTTTTAACTTTGTGGTCAACACACTTATTAAGAAACCCCACAACCCTTTGTTTGATATTACTTCCTTAATAATTCTAGATAGGAACCGAACCCCACAAACATAATCAACATCCAGCTAGTTCATAAATATACAATGACATTTTTGTTGATTGCTTGATCGTGACCCACACCTCACCTCTCCTTAAGTTAAGTATTTTAAACAATTGTTTATCAAATGAATTAGTTGTTTTATGTAGTGGCCGACCCCATCAAGAAGAAAAGATACCGTATATATTTTTGTTTCATAGAGGGGACACTAGTGAATTTAAGGACCCATTAATAAGAATCCCATGTATATATGTATACTTGAAGATGTGGGGTTGAGGAGGTTAGTCACTAAAAAGGGACGTTTAATATAATCATTAGGTAGCTGCGTATGATATTGATAATGTTGGTGATAGATAGAGACGAGAATGATTAGGATTAGGATTATGAAATCTGTGGTATCTCATGATATGATGATGATGATGTTCATGAGAATAATCAAGATGGCGATTGCAAAAATGATGATGATAATTATTAATGATGAAGATGAACGATTTCGATGATGGTATAGTTGATGATGGTGATACGAGAAGATCAAAATAATGATGATAAGGAGTCTGTAATATTTATGATAATAATAAACCGAACAAATCCTGCTGTTATTACTCGATTGCTGCTATGCGTGATTTTATCAATCTGTACCATAACCTAATTGATATTGGGCCATTAATTGATAGTTGGGGTGTGTGAAGAGTGGGTTTATTAAACTGCTGTTGGGCCGAAAGGAGTTGGGCCAGATTATTGATATAATGACGGTTTATAAGGATAAAATGTTATAATCAAAATAGGAAAAGGCATAGATAGATCGATGGTTATGGATTGTTATGGGTAGCGAGAGGTCGCGAGTTTGAGTCTTGCTTGGGACAAATTCTTTTACATAAGCTCTAAGGTAGTCTTTATATTTTTTTTTTTTATTATCATTATTATTATTATTATTATTTTTAATTTTATTATTATTAACCATGTTATTATTATTGTGTAAATTATTGTTATCATTAACATAACTAATATTATGATTATCATTGTTAATACTATTATTATTATTATTATTATTATTATTATTATTATTATTATTATTATTATTATTATTATTATTATTATTATTGTTATTATTATTATTATTATTATTATTATTATTATTATTATTATTATTATTATTATTATTATTATTATTATTATTATTATTATTATTATTATTATTATTATTATTATTATTATTATTATTATTATTATTATTATTATTATTATTATTATTATTATTAGTTATTATTATTAGTAAGATAAATGTTATTACTCCTAACAACTAGAAGTATTGATATCATTAATCAAATTTTATCATTTATCAAATTAAGAGTGTTATCATTATCATTAGTGTTTTCATAAGTATTATTAAGATTATTATAAGTTTTGTCATTTTAGTATTACTATCATTGTTAGGATTATGATTAACATTGGTAATATTATTATAAAAATGATACGATTTATTAAGTATTTACATAAATGTTAGTATTATTATCATAAGTATATTATTAAGGTTATTATCACTATTTTTACCTTTACTAATATTAACTTAGTATAATTATAACTATTGTTTTAATAAACAAACGAAATATATATACATAAATATATTTAACACATACAACATAACAAAGTATTTCTTTTCTATATATATAAAATGAATATATGAAACCTAGATATATTATTAATATAAATATGATATAACTAATAAGTTATGTATGCACATATATAAAATTATTCTATTACGATTATGAGTATTAATAAATATACAAATGATATAGGTTCGTGAATCCGAGGCCAACCTTGCATTGTTTAGTTGTTCAATGTTGTTATATGTATTTTTACTACAAAATACACTACGGTGAGTTTCATTTGATTCCCTTTTTACTCTTTACATTTTTGGGACTGAGTATACATGCGCTTTTATAAATGTTTGACGCAATAGACACAAGTACCTTAACTGTATTCTATGAAAGAATTATCTGGGATTGGGGATGATTATTATGACACGCATTAGCCCCCGGTTTCTGTTAGAACGTGTGAGCTCCCGAGCCGGGTGGATGATTTATTATTTACGACATTTTGGCACCGGTTTGGCCTATATTTATAAACATGTGTTCAGCTGTGGGGTGTAAAGACCGGCACAGAGGATCTATATTTTGAAGGCACATGTACTCAGCCGTGGGGTGAAAGACTGGCACAGATGGTTACTATAATATTTTGAATCCTCACCAGGTGTTCTTCATATGAAAGATATTTTTTGTGCAGTTGGAATGGGACTTCTACACATTTTATAATATTAAAAATCTTGTGGTCTATTAAAATGATGAAAATGAAATGATTATGATAAACTAATGAACTCACCAACCTTTTGGTTGACACTTGAAAGCATGTTTATTCTCAGGTTTGAAAGAAATCTTCCGCTGTGCATTAGCTCATTTTACGGATATTACTTGGAGTCATTCATGACATATTTCAAAAGACGTTGCATTCTAGTCGTTGAAGTTCATTAGAGATTATTATTAAGTAAATGACGGATTAGGTCATTTATAGTTGGATATTATGAAATGGTATGCATACCTGTCAACTTTCGATGAAATGAAAGGTTGTCTTTTAAAACGAATGCAATGTTTGTAAAATGTATCATATAGAGGTCAAATACCTCACGATGTAATCATAGGTAATGTTCTCGTCCATATAGATTTGGTCGGGGCATCACAGGTGGTATCAGAGCGGTGGTCTTAGCGAACCAGGTCTTGCATTAGTATGTCTAACTGATAGTTGTTAGGATGCATTAATGAGTCTGGACTTCGACCGTGTCTGCATGTCAAAAGTTTTGCTTATCATTTCGTGTCGGAAATCATCTGCTTATCATCCTTAGGAAGTTACCTGCTTATCATTCTTAGTCTAGACACATCTTACTGTAATGATTGCATGAATAGTGTATAGATGAAATTCGTATCTTATCGTATCTACTAATTCATATCTTAGCGTATCTATTACCGTAAACTTTGCCTGACAGTTCCATAGATTCCTCCGTAACTTATGGAATTTTAGTATTATATATGCATATGTAAATTATGTATTGTAGAGTACTAATCTACATCCTATAATCTATTTCTTATCGAAAATCCTTCATCTGATCGTACGAGATGAATCCCTCAACCAGTTCGAATCCCTCAGATTTCAATAGCTATCCCGATAGTTATTCCGACAGCTATTCCGACATGGATTTTCACTCGAGCTCCGAAAGCAGTATGACCGGAATGGATCAACCAATTAGCAATCATCTATTCTGGATGAATTAAGGATGTGTTCGTAGTCGACTTAATCAATGGAGACGAGAAGAAGGCGATCCTTTCCATCAACCAAATTCACCTCTTAGCGAAGAACCTGAAACACTTACCCGCGAACCTGTTCATGATACTATTTTCTCTCTCATTTCCAGAATATCTCGCCACGATTATAATCTATATAAAATTTAAGATCTTATTCATCCGCTCGTTCCGATCGAAAATCATCCCGGAATAATATAAGAAGTCAACGAACTTCGCCCTCGAGTAATCAATTTGGAAAATATGGTGCAAAATTTACCAGCTTCAGCAACATCACCGGCACCAACAGTACCATCAGTAACAGCACCTGTACCACCAACAACAACACACGTCTCAACATCACAATCGGTACCCCGAGCATATTCATCGTTCTACATGACGTTCTGCATCATTTATCTTCGTTCAACATGGCGATTATGTAATCTTTAATGTTTTAGAGATTCTAGATTCTTGTTCTAACGGTAAATCAAATGAGTTTAATATCATATTGACTCATTAAACCCATGATTACATCTGAAGAAAATATATATGTATATATATTTTCTCCATAAAGACTGCAATTAAAAATTCTTTCGTACAAAATGTTAATGGTGAAAATATTTTAACGGGTAGGTAATACCCGAGGAATATTTAGATTTCACATTAATAAGTTACACTGTACATTCTTTCAATTCTGATTCAACGGTCATTTACTATTCTACCTACATCCACAGATATACGAATCCGTTCACCACAGAATAACCATTGTCATTCAATTTCATATTTGGATTTTGACTTATCAGAACCCAACAAGTGGCATAATAAAGAACACATTTGATGAAATAAAAATTTGATAGAAACAAACTAATTAACTACGAAAAATTTTGTTAAGAATTCACGCTAACTATTCCTAGCTAATTGTTCCTAGCTAACTGATTATATTTTATTTATCGCAATTTAATTATCGCAATTTACATTCTCGCAATTCTATTTATCGTCATTTAATTTCTGTATTTATTTTACGCACTTTAAATATCGGGACACGTATACAAGGTTTTGACATATCATATCGACGCATATATATATATATATATATATATATATATATATATATATATATATATATATATATATATATATATATATATATATATATATATATATATATATATATATATATTATTTAGAATAACCATAGACACTCTATATGCAGTAATGATCGAGTTCTCTATACATGGTTGAGGTTGATTCTACAATAATATATATACTTTGAGTTGTGATCGAGTCTGAGACGAATACGGGTCACGATACGTATTAATTAATTTGAATATTATATATTAAACTATATATGAATTATTGAATTGCTAACTGTGGACTATCAACTGTGAACTACCAACACTGGACAATTAAAATGAATTAAAATATTGATTATAACATATGAAACTAAACAATTCTTCAAGTTTGCCACTTGATTTCGTCTTAAACATCATTTGTATCTTTACAATTACATTCTGCGTTCAAATCTTTCATAATTCTTGAAAACACCTCAGGCGAGAGGATGAATCAACCGCACTTCATCTACAGAAGAAAAGATTTTTTGCATATAGTTATGCACCTGAAAAACTCTCGGAAACTGAGTAAACGTTTAACACGTAGCTGTGCTAATTCCTTTAGTGTTATTATTACCCAAAATAACTTTGCAGTTCTTTTTCAAAATAGCCAATTTTGTCACAGCTCCAGTAAGACAGCTTCGACTTTTCATTCAAAACAACTTTATTATAACTTTGATATATATGCGTGCTCATTTATTGTTACCAGCGAACCTTTTATATTCCACCCTACTACCATCAGCGTTTAATCATCTAAAAACACAATTCTCCTTAAAATACCTAGGATTGATAACCAACGATTCAGATATGGCTGCATTAAATGCAGACGAAACAGTAAAATTGTAGATGGCCTGAATGGCTAAGAGTTTGATGATAAAGAATGGAGTGTTGGGAACGCTCGATTAAAAATTGGGTACTGAAAAACGGATTGAGCTAACCATGAAGGAGACCAAGGACAAATACAAGGGCCAAACCCTATATTCAAAGAACTCAGGTAATTCTGAATCCGCTGAAATCTTTAGAGAATATATTGTTTCGAAGTCATGTTAAAATCTTGCGGAAAATTTTTCTTCATCAACTTTCGAACTAAGAAATTCTAAAATATCATTATAAATATCTTCGATATTTCTGAATATATTTTCATAAATATTCTCGTCCGAAAATATATACCTCTTCGTGCTATCTGTATTCCATTATATTGGAAACTTCTGTAAAATCTAAGTATAAATTATGAATGAATTGTGGAGAAGTGTTGGGAATTGAAGCATGGGCTAGTATAATATAATGACACTTGATCAACGTGATTATATTACAGTAATTCATGCTGAGTTTCTAATGGAACGTGATGATTCACAGAATCATAACGTCATCATGTGCCATGTTACACGACTCATTCATTCTACTTCACCTCCGAACATATCAAGAAAATATATTCTTGATAGTTCTATTCTCAGTGATTCTAGTAAATTGACAAATCAAATCGTGCCATTACGATTTCCTTTTTAGAACATTAACAATGTTCATTCCAAAGTTTATATCTGCGACTTCTGAACCATTACAAGCGATGTTTAATCGCAAGAAGAAGAAACGAAGGGACAAAGCTCCGAAATAAAAATAGGGGTATAAATCACAGTAAATTGGAGAGAGTATTAACTGTGGGTGTCAATGATTACAGAAAGACAGAAACAGAGACATCGAAATATAAGGAAAGATATAAAACCCAACAACAACCCAAAAGTTACAAACCGTGGATATTAATACGAATAGCAATATAAAGACACGGTATAATTAAGGATAGTATCACCCCAAGGTAATAGTAGAAGTAAACAGATTTTCTGGTGGAAGATTGAGAAGAAGGATGACAAAAAATGATAATTAGGAAAATATAGGGTTTAGAATTGGATTAAGCACTATCATAATCTTTTGATTATGGGAATTGAGTATAGGAATGGTGAGAATAATGGAACGGAAGAGTTAAATTTATAATAAAAGTATCAGACAGAGTAATCGAGGCAGATCATCGCATTTAATTAACGAGAACCTAATTTCCTTAAATCTCGAAGAATCAGATCTTATAGATTTCCAAGATTTTCTTTTGAATCCCTTGAATTTCTGAATTCAACCAAGACAACGTCAAAAGCTAAGACGCACCTTATTTTCTAAATTCAACCATGACTAGTACAAAGTTATGATGAAACTTGTCTTTTTCATTTCACTTTTTTATGATAACTTCACTCGTACGCTTCGCATAATCGAATCGTTTTGGATATAGTACTCAATGATGATGAAACTCTATTTATCAATTCATATTCATCATGAAAACATTTTTATTGTTAGCCATGACCACCTCACTCAAATTTCGGGACGAAATTTCTTTAACGGGTAGGTACTGTGATGACCCGGAAATTTCCGATCAAATTTAAACTTTAATCTTTATATGTTTCCGACATGATAAGCAAAGTTTGTTAAGTTGAATCTCATAAATAGTAAACTGTGTTCATACATTCATTCAACCTCGACCAAGTCTCGACGATTCACGAACAACTGTTTGTAAATAAGATATGTATATATATATATATATATATAAATAAATATATTTGTATAATAAATGTTATTAATTGTTTGTATGAAATAATTGTTATAAATAAATATTAATGTTAATGTTAATATCATTATTATGAATATTATCATTTTAACATAACATATAGATATAAAATTCGATACATTTAATTTGTCATATTATTATTATTATTATTAATTCTTTTATTAATATTATTAGAAAATTTAATTATTATTGATATAATTATAATTATTAATTAAAAGTATTACTTTCATATAAATATGATTGAAAATCTGAATCCGTGTTGCACGTACCTTTCACACTGTGTTAAATTTGTTCCTTAATATCTGAATTAGTACAAATCGCAAATCATTTATCAAAACAATCCAAATTCTGTTTTCAGTTACAATCAAACAGTGTTTGATTTTTGTTTTATCTCCTAAAGTGATCAACATCAAAATCTATAGTACAGATTAGTTGAAGATATGATCAATATTATTTAGTTTATTATTATTAATATAATTTTAATTATTAATTATTAACAAAAAGTACATTAAATTGGCTGTATACGTTTGGAATCGAATTCATTTACACTTCTCCATCAAATTCTGTAGCTGAATTTTGTTTGAATCCCTTAAGTTGTTATGCATCTAAATCGATCACCACCACCTATCTCTCTCACTTTTTATTTCTTGTTTCTACTTCATTGAACCATCACCTAAACCACCTTCGTTAAATGCACGCACGAGTGATGAACCACAAGGATATCCACCATCGAAAAATCACTTGCAATGTTTCTATTTTTCTGCTTCTATTCGCACCACTACAATCAAACCACGACAACCATTCTCCTCTGTTTCGTGATCAACAAAACCCACATCATCTTCTTGTTATTAATCAATGAAACAACTGAATACCACCTTCTTTCATGCTACTCGTTACATGTATACTTCTCCCTGTTTCTGTCAAACTAAACCACCGGTACCATCTTCACCATTTAAATAAACCACCTTCATTACTTCCTTGATCAACCCATATTGCAAACTGAGAAAAACCCAACCCTCCTTCACCATATCACCACCTTACAACCTTAAACCACCATCAACTACAATTACAGCTGCTACCATTTTCGATTCTATCCAGTTCCGCAAACCCCAAAACCGTGATTGTTTCTTTTTCTCTCTTCGTTAAATCAACTGCCATCAAAGGTATTATATTATATAAGGAATGATGATGATTACAATAATCTTTCTTTTAACTTTGAGGTCAACACACTTATTAAGAAACCCCACAACCCTTTGTTTGATATTACTTCTTTAATAATTCTAGATAGGAACCGAACCCCACAAACATAATCAGCATCCAGCTAGTTCATAAATATACAACGACATTTTTGTTGATTGCTTGATCGTGACCCACACCTCACCTCTCCTTAAGTTAAGGATTTTAAACAATTGTTTATCAAATGAATTAGTTGTTTTATGTAGTGGCCGACCCCATCAAGAAGAAAAGATACCGTATATATTTTTGTTTCATAGAGGGGACACTAGTGAATTTAAGGACCCATTAATAAGAATCCCATGTATATATGTATACTTGAAGATGTGGGGTTGAGGAGGTTAGTCACTAAAAAGGGACGTTTAATATAATCATTAGGTAGCTGCGTATGATATTGATAATGTTGGTGATAGATAGAGACGAGAATGATTAGGATTAGGATTATGAAATCTGTGGTATCTCATGATATGATGACGATGATGTTCATGAGAATAATCAAGATGGCGATTGCAAAAATGATGATGATAATTATTAATGATGAAGATGAACGATTTCGATGATGGTATAGTTGATGATGGTGATACGAGAAGATCAAAATAATGATGATAAGGAGTTTGTAATATTTATGATAATAATAAACCGAACAAATCCTGCTGTTATTACTCGATTGCTGCTATGCGTGATTTTATCAATCTGTACCATAACCTAATTGATATTGGGCCATTAATTGATAGTTGGGGTGTGTGAAGAGTGGGTTTATTAAACTGCTGTTGGGCCGAAAGGAGTTGGGCCAGATTATTGATATAATGACGGTTTATAAGGATAAAATGTTATAATCAAAATAGGAAAAGGCATAGATAGATCGATGGTTATGGATTGTTATGGGTAGCGAGAGGTCGCGAGTTTGAGTCTTGCTTGGGACAATTTCTTTTACATAAGCTCTAAGGTAGTCTTTATATTTTTTTTTATTATTATCATTATTATTACTTTTATTATTATTATTATTTTTAATGTTATTATTATTAACCATGTTATTATTATTGTGTAAATTATTATTATCATTAACATAACTAATATTATGATTATCATTGTTAATACTATTATTATTATTATTATTATTATTATTATTATTATTATTATTATTATTATTATTATTATTATTATTATTATTATTATTATTATTATTAGTTATTATTATTAGTAAGATAAATGTTATTACTCCTAACAACTAGAAGTATTGATATCATTAATCAAATTTTATCATTTATCAAATTAAGAGTGTTATCATTATCATTAGTGTTTTCATAAGTATTATTAAGATTATTATAAGTTTTGTCATTTTAGTATTACTATCATTGTTAGGATTATGATTAACATTGGTAATATTATTATAAAAATGATACGATTTATTAAGTATTTACATAAATGTTAGTATTATTATCATAAGTATATTATTAAGGTTATTATCATTATTTTTACCTTTACTAATATTAACTTAGTATAATTATAACTATTGTTTTAATAAACAAACGAAATATATATACATAAATATATTTAACACATACAACATAACAAAGTATTTCTTTTCTATATATATAAAATGAATATATGAAACCTAGATATATTATTAATATAAATATGATATAACTAATAAGTTATGTATGCACATATATAAAATTATTCTATTACGATTATGAGTATTAATAAATATACAAATGATATAGGTTCGTGAATCCGAGGCCAACCTTGCATTGTTTAGTTGTTCAATGTTGTTATATGTATTTTTACTACAAAATACACTACGGTGAGTTTCATTTGATTCCCTTTTTACTCTTTACATTTTTGGGACTGAGTATACATGCGCTTTTATAAATGTTTGACGCAATAGACACAAGTACCTTAACTGTATTCTATAAAAGAATTATCTGGGATTGGGGATGATTATTATGACACGCATTAGCCCCCGGTTTCCGTTAGAACGTGTGAGCTCCCGAGCCGGGTGGATGATTTATTATTTACGACATTTTGGCACCGGTTTGGCCTATATTTATAAACATGTGTTCAGCCGTGGGGTGTAAAGACCGGCACAGAGGATCTATATTTTAAAGGCACATGTACTCAGCCGTGGGGTGAAAAATCAGCACAGATGGTTACTATTATATTTTGAATCCTCACCAGGTGTTCTTCATATGAAAGATATTTTTTGTGCAGTTGGAATGGGACTTCTGCACATTTTATAATATTAAAAATCTTGTGGTCTATTAAAATAATGAAAATGAAATGATTATGATAAAGTAATGAACTCACCAACCTTTTGGTTGACACTTGAAAGCATGTTTATTCTCAGGTTTGAAAGAAATCTTCCGCTGTGCATTAGCTCATTTTACGGATATTACTTGGAGTCATTCATGACATATTTCAAAAGACGTTGCATTCTAGTCGTTGAAGTTCATTAGAGATTATTATTAAGTAAATGACAGATTAGGTCATTTATAGTTAGATATTATGAAATGGTATGCATACCTGTCAACTTTCGATGAAATGAAAGGTTGTATTTTAAAAACGAATGCAATGTTTGTAAAATGTATCATATAGAGGTCAAATACCTCGCGATGTAATCATAGGTAATGTTCTCGTCCATATGGATTTGGTCGGGGCATCACACTCCTGGTACAAGATCTATTTGAAATTCAACAGATCGATGTGGAGGTAGTCCCGGTAATTCTTTCGGAAATACATCGGGAAATTCTTTTGCGACGGGAACATCATTGATGCTCTTTTCTTCAGTTTGTACTTTCTCGACCTGTGCTAGAATAGCATAGCAACCTTTTCTTATTAGTTATTGTGCCTTCAAATTACTAATAAGATGTAGCTTCGTGTTGCCCTTTTCTCCGTACACCATTAAGGGTTATCCTTCTTCTCGTACAATGCGAATTGCATTTTTGTAACATACGATCTCTGCTTTCATCTCCTTCAGCCAGTCCATGCCAACTATTACATTAAAACTCCCTAACTCTACTGGCATCAAATCAATCTTAAATATTTCACTACCCAGTTTAATTTCTCGATTCCGGCATATATAATCTGCTGAAATTAATTTACCGTTTCCTAATTTGAGTAAAAATTTACTATCCAATGGCGTCAATGGACAACTTAATTTAGCACAAAAATCTCTACTCATATAGCTTCTATCAGCACCCGAATCAAATAAAACGTAAGCAGATTTATTGTCAATAAGAAACGTACCCGTAACAAGTTCCGGGTCTTCCTGTGCCTCTGCCGCATTAATATTGAAAACTCTTCCGCGGCCTTGTCCATTCGTGTTCTCCTGATTCGGGCAATTTCTAATAATGTGGCCCGGTTTTCCACATTTATAACAAACTACATTGGCATAACTTGCTCCGACACTACTTGCTCCGCCATTACTCGTTCTGACATCATTTGTTCCTTTCGTTCTGTTAACCCCTGGTCCGTAGACCTCACACTTCGCTGCGCTATCACCATTTCTTTTACACTTGTTGCAAAATTTGGTGCAGAACCCCGAGTGATACTTTTCACACCTTTGGCATAGCTGCTTCTGATTGTTGTTGTTGTTGTTTCGGTTGTTATTGTTGTTGGGATGATTATTGTAGTTGTTGTTGTTGTTGTTGTTGTTGTTGTTGTTGTTGTTGTTGTTGTGCCGTTTGTTGTAGTTGCGATTGATGTTGCGATTGTTGGGATAGTTGTTGTTGTTTTGGTAACTCTTATCACCGTTTTCCTCCCACTTTCTTTTGACTAACTTCACGTTGGCCTCTTCGGCCGCCTGTTCTTTAATTCTTCCCTCAATCTGGTTCACTAGTTTGTGAGCCATTCTACATGCCTTTTGTATGGAGGCAGGCTCGTGTGAACTTATATCTTCTTGGATTCTCTCCGGTAACCCTTTCACAAACGCGTCGAGCTTCTCTTCCTCATCTTCGAACGCTCTCGGACACAATAGGCACAATTCTGTGAATCGTCTTTCGTACGAAGTAATATCGAATCCCTGTGTTCGTAACCCTCTAAGTTCTGACTTGAGCTTATTGACCTCGGTTCTGGGACGGTACTTCTCGTTCATCAAGTGCTTGAATGCTGACCACGGTAGCGCGTAAGCAGCATCTTGTCCCACTTGCTCTAGATAGGTATTCCATCATGTTAACGCAATACCTGTGAAGGTATGCGTAGCGTACTTAACTTTGTCTCCTTCAGCACACTTACTTATGGCAAACACCGATTCAACTTTCTCGGTCTACCGTTTCAATCCGATTGGTCCTTCGGTCCCATCAAATTCTGAAGGTTTGCAGGCAGTGAATTCCTTGTTGGAGCATCCTACACGATTTCTTGCGCCGTTAGCTGTATTACTAGATTCAGAGTTATTGTTGGTATGTAGCGTGGCCTGTACTGCCCCTATGTTTGAAGCAAGAAAGGCACGAAATTCCTCTTCGCTCATATTCAAGGTGTGTCGAGTAGTCGGTGCCATTTCCTTCAAAATAGTCAAATGAAACAATTTAATCATACAGAATATTAAGAGTAGTCAATAGTATCTCGTAGCATAATATGAACTCATTTATAAAAGCTTTTTCTTCATATTAGCATTTTATAAGTTTAAATTCGGGTACTACCTACCCGTTAAGTTCATACTTAGTAGCTAATATATAATTCAACTACTACAATTCCATATGAAAAACTGATTATAATAATATATCTGATAATGCTAAAAACGAACATATATTTCCTAGCATTATTCCTCAAGAAAGATAAGCTTTTAGTTGCAACTATTCTATTTACAAGTGATATTCGTTTAAATAATAAAAGGTGAAGACAAAAGACAGATTCGACGAATTGAAGACGCAAACGACCAAAAATCTCAAAAGTACAAACTACAATCAATGAGGTTCCAATTATTGATAAGAAACGTCTTAAAATTACAAGAGTACAAGATTCAAAACGCAAAGTACAAGATATTAAATTGTACGCAAGGACATTCAAAAATCCGGAACCGGGACCAGAGTCAACTCTCAACGCTCAACGCAACGGACTAAAAATTACAAGTTAACTATGCACATAAATAAAATATAATATTTAAATAATTCTTATAATTATTTATATATTATATTATTATTTATAAACGTCGACAAGAAAGAAAACAAAGATATGTGACTTCTCCCAGCTGGCCATGCGATCGCATGGCCTGGAGGCACAAAATCCATGCGATTGCACGGCTCTGAAATCCAGCCCAGGTCCTATAAATTCAACGCGTTTTGGCCAAAATATATCCACCTATCTCTCTATCCTACAAACGTAATATATATATATATATATATATATATATATATATATATATATATATATATATATATATATATATATATATATATATATATATATATTATAATTTTAATTTTAATTTTAATTCTAATAATAAGGGTGTGTTAGCGAATGTTGTAAGGGTGTAAGTCGAAATTCTGTCCGTGTAACGCTACGCTATTTTTAATCATTGTAAGTTATGTTCAACCTTTTTAATTTAATGTCTCGTAGCTAAGTTATTATTATGCTTATTTAATCCGAAGTAATCATGATGTTGGGCTAAAAATATTAAAATTGAGTAATTGGGCTTTGTACCATAATTGGGGTTTGGACAAAAGAACGACACTTGTGGAAATTAGACTATGGGCTATTAATGGGCTTTATATTTGTTTAACTAAATGATAGTTTGTTAATGTTAATATAAAGATTTACAATTGGGCGTCCCTATAAATAACCATATACACTCAATCGGACACGATGGGCGGGATATTTATATGTACGAATAATCGTTCATTTAACGGGACACGGGAATGGATTAATAGCCACTAGAATTATTAAAACAGGAGTGAAATTATGTACAAGGACACTTGGAATAATTGTTAACAAAGTATTAAAACCTTGGGTTACACTCAGTCGACATCCTGGTGTAATTATTAAACAAAGTATTAAAATCTTGTTACAGTTTAAGTCCCCAATTAGTTGGAATATTTAACTTCGGGTATAAGGATAATTTGACGAGGACACTCGCACTTTATATTTATGACTGATGGACTATTATGGACAAAAACCAGACGGACATATTAAATAATCCAGGACAAAGGACAATTAACCCATGGGCATAAAACTAAAATCAACACGTCAAACATCATGATTACGGAAGTTTAAATAAGCATAATTCTTTTATTTCATATTTAATTTCCTTTATTTCATATTTAATTGCACTTCTAATTATAGCACTTTTATTTATTGTTATTGTATTTAATTGCACTTTTGGTTATCGTACTTTTTAATTATCGCAAGTTTATTTTATCGCATTTTTATTATTCGCAATTTCATTATCGTTATTTACTTTACACTTTAAATTAAGTCTTTTATTTATTTAATATTTTACATTTGGTTTTAACTGCGACTAAAGTTTTAAAATCGACAAACCGATCATTAAACGGTAAAAATCCCCCTTTATAATAATAATATTACTTATATATATATTTGTATTTTTATAAAAGTAAACTAATATAGCGTTAAGCTTTGTTTAAAGATTTTCCCTGTGGAACGAACCGGACTTACTAAAAACTACACTACTGTACGATTAGGTACACTTCCTATAAGTGTTGTAGCAAGGTTTAAGTATATCCATTCTATAAATAAATAAATATCTTGTGTAAAATTATATCGTATTTAATAGTATTTTATGCTAAAATTTAATAGTATTTTATACCCCTTAGCTTTAACATCAAGTATTTTTGGCGCCGCTGCCGGGGAATCGCCGAAGCGAAACGCCACACACATAAAAAAAAGATTTTTATTTTTAGTATGCTTTTGTAGAAATACGTTTTAAATATTCGAAAATATAAAAAGAAAACAAAAATATAAATATTTTTAAGAGTTTGTAAGTTATATAAAAGTTTCTTTATCTTTATTTTATAAAAATATAAGTTTTATTTAGTTTATATAAATATATTACATAGTTTTATTAAAAAAAAAAAGTAATAAACTCTCTGCCCGATCACTGTTGCAGCCCAGAGCCTGGCCCAATTTCGCAAGCCATGCGATCGCATAGAAAATCAACTAACACCTCATGCGATCGCATGAGGTGATTTGACAGGCCTGGTAACCTCAGCCGCCTGTTTAGGGTTTTAATTAATATATAATTATTATTATTATAACCCTAATTAGGGTTTAATTTTTAATTATTAATTTAGTTTTTATTATTAATTTGTATTTTTAGTTTAATTAGTATAATTAAATTATAAAATTAATAGTTTTATAAAATAAATAATATAAAAATAATATTTTTATAAAAATTGTAATTTTTACAACTTTTTATATATTTTTATATTTTGTCCCTTTTCAATAGTTTTAGCGTAATATTTGTATTTTTCGCTCGTATTTATTTTTAATTCATAATTTTTGCCATAGTTATTTTTATTTCTAGATTTTTAGGCCTTGCCGTAAAATCCCTTAAGTGCTTTTTCTTTAGACTAAGATTTAGGTGCTTTAGAATTTTGCGACGCCTTTTTAAGTTTTAGTTTCTTTTTAAGTTATTGCCATTTGAGATATAGTTTTTCTTGTAAGCTTTAATATTTTTAGACACCTTTTACCTATGTATCAATTATCATTCCAATTAGTAATCTCAATTTGCGATTATAATTTTAAGTTAGTGATAGTAATAAGGTTGGGTTAGTCGAGTGTTTTTAAGTTCTATAAGTCATTTCTTTTTATTTCTTATTTTCCGACGCCTTTTATTTTTCAACCCTTTTCTTTTTCTTTTTCGACGCGTTCTTTTTCTTTCTTATTTCTCGCTATTCTAGTTTTTAGGACATAGATTTTTATTCTACTTCTTATCTAAATTTCTTAAAATTACGAAAATTTATTTTAAGTAGTTAAATTAATAGACATCAAAATTTTCTGGTTCGTAGTAATAGTTGGATTTGTACGTGGACCGGGTTATTGGAGCCAAACAGTCCTCAATTATATTGAGACCAAACGAATCCTGCCCCTCTGCTGCATCTTTTGGCTATTCGAAACGTGGGCAAAATCAGAAAAGTCTATTGATTGGATAACTTATATAATTTTTCTTTCCTTTTAAAAAACTAATAGGATATTCAGTGAATGCACCGAGCAAGATGTTCACCACCTTTTGTACGTTCACCACCTGTAACTAGATTAAGACACTTAGCAAATATTACCGCCGTTGATTTTTCTTTAGAATCTTCATCCAGTCGACCAAGTACTCCAATTCAAATTTCCGATAATCCATTTTTTGAACCCGACCTCACAATTGAGAATCCGGAGAATATTCAGGGACGATTCATAGATCCTGAACCATTAAATTTTCCTCTGGAACCACCAATCATTCAAACAGAGATTGTTGAGGAACGAACCATTAAATCAGAATCCTCTAGTGAATCCGATTCAACAAATTCAATTATGGAGAATCTGGAACCTTTAAGTATGGAAGACCGAATGAGAGCTAAACGCACAGGCCAAGGTTACGCAATTACTCATCCAGACATTAATGCGCCAGATTATGAAATCAAAGGACAAATTCTACACATGGTGACTAATCAATGCCAATTTAGTGGTGCGCCGAAGGAAGATCCAAATGAACATCTTCGTACCTTTAATAGGATCTACACACTATTTAAAATCCGAGAAGTGGAGGATGAACAGATATATCTCATGTTATTTCCCTGGACTTTAAAGGGAGAAGCCAAAGATTGGTTGGAATCATTACCTGAAGGGGCGATTGATACATGGGATGTTTTAGTTGAAAAATTTCTTAAACAATTCTTTCCTGCATCTAAAGCCGTAAGACTTCAAGCAGAAATTGTTACGTTTACACAGAAACCGAATGAAACTATATATGAGGCGTGGACAAGATTTGGAAAGTTATTAAGAGGATGTCCGCAACATGGTTTAGACACCTGTCAAATAGTACAAATATTCTACCAAGGATGCGACATCACTACAAGGAAAGACATAGATATAGCAGCTGGTGGTTTCATTATGAAGAAAACAGAAACTGATGCTTACAAAATTATTGATAACACTGCTTCCCACTCACATGAGTGGCACCAAGAAAAAGATATCGTTAGATCATCTAAAGCAGCTAGAGCCGATTCTAGCCATGACTTAGATTCCATTTCCGCAAAGATAGATGCTGTCGAGAGACGAATGGAAAAGATGACCAAGGATATTCACTCAATACGAATTAGTTGTGAGCAGTGTGGAGGACCACATTTGACAAAAGATTGTCTCAGTATTGAATTAACAATGGAACAAAGAGAGAATATTTCATACATAAACCAAAGGCCTGGAAATAATTATCAGAATAATTATCAACCGCCAAGACCGATATACAATCAAAACTAGAATTATAACCGAAATATTCCTTACAACAACCAACAAGGTCCTAGCAATCAACAAGTATCCAACAATACTTACAATCAGTAAAGACCTAATTTTCAAAACAAACCACCACAACAAACCGATGATAAAAAACCGAATTTAGAAGATATGATGACGAAGCTAGTTGAAACTCAAACGCAGTTTTTCACATCTCAAAAACAAACCAATGAACAAAATGCTCAAGCATTTAGAAATCAACAAGCTTCTATTCAAAATCTGGAACAAGAATTAAGTAACCTAGCAAGGTTAATAGGTGAAAGAAAACCGGGAAGTCTACCTAGTGATACAAATGCTAACCCCCGGAATGAAACAGCTAAAGCCATTACCACAAGAAGTGGTACAACACTTAAACCACCTGAAATACCTGTAACTTCTGATGAAGCTATTCCTACTCCACAAGAACCACAACCTGATCAAGATAAGGAAAAAGAACCGGTAGTTGAGAAGGTTAATGAAGATAACACAGTTAAGGCTAAACCTTATGTTAAACCATACCAACCACTACTTCCTTACCCGAGTAAAATGAAGAAAGAGAAACTTGAAGCCGAGCAATCCAAATTCTTGGATATGTTTAAACAGATAAATGTAAATCTTCCTTTCATTGATGTAATTTCAGGAATGCCTAGATATGCTAAATTCTTGAAAGATCTGATCACGAATAGAAAGAAAATGGAAGAACTCTCGGCCGTTACCATGAACGCTAATTGTTCAGCAGTGCTGTTGAATAAGATACCAGAAAAATTATCTGATCCAGGAAGTTTCACAATTCCATGTTTTCTGGGTAGTCTTAGTTCAATAGAAGCATTGGCAGACTTAGGTGCTAGTATAAATTTAATGCCGTTTTCACTATACACTAAACTAGACCTTGGAGAATTGAAATCAACAAGAATAAGCATACAACTAGCCGATCGATCAATAAAATATCCTAGAGGGATAATGGAGAACATGCTAGTTAAAGTTGGTACTTTAGTATTTCCAGTAGATTTTGTTGTTCTGGACATGGAAGAAGATTCTCAAGTTCCTCTCATATTAGGAAGACCATTCTTAAACACAGCTAAAGCAATGATAGACGTGTTTGGTAAGAAATTGACCCTAAGTATAGAGGACGAGAGTGTTACCTTTTCAGTTGATAGAGCAATGCAACAACCGCAATCTGCAGATGATACATGCTATTATATTCACACTATAGATTTACATGCAGAATTGTTAGAAGAATTTCCAGAATTACAAGGAACATGAGAATGTTCTTTAGGAGAAGGTAATGAACCAATTGATGAAGCTGAAATGTTAGCTACACTTATAGCTAATGGATATGAACCAACAATAGAAGAAATTCAAATGCTAAAAGAAGAAGACAGATATCGATACAAATCATCGATAGAAGAACCTCCGAAATTAGAGTTAAAGCCACTTCCAAATCATTTGGAATACGCTTATTTACATGGTGAATCTGAATTACCTGTAATAATATCGTCTTCTCTTACTGAAAATGAGAAATCACAACTCATTTCTGTGTTAAAAGCTCATAAACCAGCCATTGCATGGAAGATTCATGATATTAAAGGAATAAGTCCTTCGTATTGCACACATAAAATCCTTATGGAAGAAGGTCATAAAACGTATGTGCAACGCCAACGAAGACTAAATCCTAATATGCAAGATGTAGTTAAGAAAGAAATTATTAAACTGCTAGATGCAGGTTTGATATATCCAATTTCTGATAGTCCATGGGTAAGCCCAGTTCAATGCGTACCTAAGAAGGGTGGCATGACTGTCATTACAAATGAAAAAAATGAGCTTATTCCTACTAGGACTGTAACAGGATGGCGTGTATGTATTGATTATAGAAAATTAAATGACGCCACCAGAAAAGATCACTTGCCCTTACCTTTCATTGATCAAATGTTTTAAAGATTAGCCAGAAATAGTTACTATTGTTTTCTAGATGGATTTTCCGGATATTTTCAAATTCCAATAGCACCCGAAGATCAAGAGAAAACCACATTCACGTGCCCTTATGGTACTTTTGCTTACAAACGCATGCCATTTGGACTTTGCAACGCCCCTGCAACCTTTCAAAGGTGCATGATGGCGATTTTTCACGACATGATAGAAGAATGCATGGAAGTTTTCATGGATGACTTTTCAGTCTTCAGTGATACATTTGAATCATGTCTAGTTAATCTGGAACGAATGCTTATTAGATGCGAACAATCAAATCTAGTACTTAATTGGGAGAAATGTCATTTCATGGTTAAAGAAGGCATCGTTCTTGGACATAAAATTTCAAAAAAAAGGAATTGAAGTGGATAGAGCTAAAGTAGATGTAATTGCTAAACTTCCATATCCCACCAATGTTAGAGGAGTTAGGAGTTTTCTAGGGCATGCCGGTTTTTACCGACGTTTCATAAAAGATTTTTCTAAAATTGCCACTCCTATGAATAAACTCCTAGAAAAGGATGCTCCATTCATCTTTTCAGATGAATGTATCAAATATTTTAATATTCTTAAAGAGAAACTCACTAATGCGCCGATCATGATAACACCAAATTGGAATCTACCATTTGAACTAATGTGCGATGCAAGTGATTTTGCAATGGGAGCCGTTTTAGGACAAAGGATTGAAAAACGATTTCAACCTATATATTATGCTAGTAAGACGTTACAAGGAGCACAAACGAACTATACAACTACTGAAAAAGAACTCCTTGCTATTGTCTTTGCTTTTGACAAATTTCGTTCATATCTCGTTCTAGCAAAAACGGTGGTCTATACCAACCATTCTGCTCTTAGATACCTATTTTCGAAACAAGATGCTAAACCAAGATTAATCCGTTGGATCTTACTCTTACAAGAGTTTGATATTGAAATCCGAGATAAAAGAGGAGCAGAAAATCTCGCCGCTGATCATCTTTCTCGTCTTGAAAATCCCGAATTAGAAGTTCTAAATGAATCGGTCATACAAGACAACTTTCCTGATGAATATCTATTGAAGATAGATTATAATGAAATTCCATGGTTTGCAGACTATGCAAATTATTTAGTATGTGGATTCCTTGAAAAAGGATTATCGTACCAAAAACGAAAGAAATTCTTCAGTGATATAAAACACTATTTTTGAGAAGATCCACATCTGTTTAAAAGTTGTCCAGATGGAATAATACGCCGATGTATATTCGGAGATGAAACTAGTAAAATTTTAAACCATTGTCACACAGGACCAACAGGAGGGCATTATGGGCCTCAACTAACAGCAAGAAAAGTTTATGAAGCTGGATTCTATTGGCCCACAATTTACAAAGACGCACACCTTCTTTGCAAATACTGTGATGCTTGTCAAAGGGCCAGAAAAATAAGTCAACGTGATGAAATGCCACAAAATGTCATTCAAGTATGCGAAGTATTTGACATTTGAGGTATTGACTTTATGGGTCCATTTCCAAAATCTCATAATAATCTCTATATTCTCGTAGCCATTGATTATGTATCTAAATGGGCGGAAGCACAAGCTCTCCCAACTAACGATGCATGAGTTGTAGTCAACTTTTTAAAACGTCTTTTTGCAAGGTTTGGAACACCGAAAGCTTTAATAAGTGATCGGGGTACTCATTTTTGTAATAATCAACTTGAGAAAGTTCTTAAAAGATATGGAGTAACTCATAAAATCTCCACCGCATATCATCCACAAACAAGTGGACAAGTTGAAAATACCAACCGAGCTTTAAAACGTATTCTAGAGAAAACCGTAGGATCAAATCCGAAGGAATGGTCCATTGGATGCACTCTGGGCTTTTAGAACAGCCTACAAAACTCCAATTGGAACCACACCTTTTAGACTTGTTTATGGAAAAGCATGTCATCTTTCAGTAGAAATTGAACATAAAGCATTTTGGGCTTTGAAGACATGTAATCTTAATATACATGAAGCTGGACGTCTACGATTAAGTCAACTAAACGAATTAGAAGAATTAAGACATGAAGCATACGAAAATTCATTAATCTATAAAGAAAGAACGAAGAAATGGCATGATAAAAGAATCAGAAGTTTAAAAGAATTTAAAGAAGGAGACAGAGTTCTTCTTTTCAATTCACGATTCAAGCCATTTCCTGAAAAATTGAAATCAAGATGGTCTGGACCATTCATAGTCAAAAGAGTTTTCCCATACGGAACGATAGAATTAATAAATTCAAATGGGATTGAATTTAAAGTTAATGGTCACAGAGTTAAACACTACATAGATAGTCCGATGGAATTCGACAATGAAGTTAATCACGATTTCGATACCACAGCTAACTAAGTGTGGGGAGAATCAAGTCTTTAAAGGATAATATGTATTTCTGTTAGAGTTAGATTGTCTGTTTTCGTGTAGTTCTCGAAAATGGAACCCGAATGGTCTTTCCCTAGCAGACCCAAAAGAACTAGTCTTCTCCCCCCATTCTGAATTTTTATTTTTTTAGGTTTTTACGAAATGAAGACTGCCTGCGAACTAAACCATGGTCTAATGCTACACGCTTTGATCACTAAACGTAATAATGACACACTACCGAGTGAAATAGTATCAGTAATCAGAGAAAGATTGGACGGAGTAAGAAAAGAATCCAGATGCGAAGATAATAAGTTACAATTTGGTAAAGGAAAATCAAAATCTGCAGCGAAAAGAAGAGCACGACACCTAGAAAGATGTCACAAATGCGGAAAATGGTCACATGGAGGTAAATGTTCAAATAATCAAACCTATTCAAATACCGAATTTGTTACTTTATGCAGAGACGGACCGTTCATATGTTTAGAAGAAAAAACACTGAATGCTCGAGGTTACGCCTATGTAACCATGGAAAACTAATTAAACCGACTATCTTATGAATGTGATAGATCATATAACTAAGAATAATATCTCACAGGTAAGTCTGTACAGTTTTTATTTATTTTTTATTTTTAACCTTTTGATAATAAACGCTAATTTGTTCGCTATAAAGTATTAAATTGGTATTAAATAAAATTAGGTTTGGCGACCGAAATTATTGATATCATTCAAAACTTTATTACATCACTGCGAAATTTAACGTTTATTCTTAAGGTATAAATATCTTTAATCAATCAACACAAAATATTTCAAAAATTCGTCATGAGTTAAATTAGGTCATGGAACCGAAATTACTTTACCGAAAAGAGGGGCGTATATTTTTAATAATATTTGATTGATTAAAGTGGGATAAAAAGCCAAAAAGATTTTTAGTTTTATTTTTACCATGTTTTTAAAATTAATATATAAATCTTAAATTAATATTGTAAACTTTGTAAAAACAATATATTTAAAATTGTAAATATTTGAAAAATATAATATAAGTTTGGTGTGATTTTATAATATGAATTTTTTTAAATTAAGTTTGGTGTGAATTTTTAATTTTTAAAATAAGAATTTTTAATTTTATGCATTTTAAATTTTAAGTTTGGTGTGAATTTAAAAACAAAAATTTACTTTATCTCATTAAGTTAAAAAAATGATTTTTAAAATTCGTCGTAAGTTGAAGACTAGGTCATTGAACCGAAATTGCTTTACCCGAGGGAGGGACGAGAACTTTTATTATCATTATTTTTAATCTTATTGAATTAAAGTATGCCAAAAACATTAAAAAAAAACCCAAAAATCTTTACTTTTAAAAACCGGTCTTTGATTTGACAAATTTTAAAATTTTGTCGAGGGACAGACTAGGACAACGATCTGAAACGCCCTCGCTCCTAAAGGAAAACAAAATTTTTAAAATTTAATTAATTATAAGTTTTATAAAGTATAAGGTTTTATATATAAAAAAAAAAAAAAAACTGAAATCACTGTAGCCGGCACCCCATGCGATCGCATGGGGTTTGCACTTGGAACCCATGCGATCGCATGGGGACCAAATGCAGGCCTGATACAAAACAGCCAGCGAGCTGTCTTCCTCACCACAACACACATACATTCACGAAAATACCTCAAATCTTCATCAATTTTCCACCGTAATTCGTCATTTTTCTTGCTCTAATCATGCCTAGATTCTCATTCTTCAGCAAATTGGTAAAAATTACACCCCTAAACTCTATAAATTCCTAGTTTTTGTGATAATTACCAATTTTTTACCTATTGCAATTTTGTTAATTTCTAGTGTAATTAGTGTTAAATTGTTAGTATTTTATGCATGTATAACCTAGATTGATGCTATTTAACATGATTTGAAGCCAAAAACTTCAAAATTTTTAGAAATCTAGGGTTTGTGTTCTTGAGCAATTTGGGGCTTTTTGATATAAACAGGTTATGGCCGATTTTTGTCATGAATTATTGCTAGATTGAGTAGTGTAACATGTTTAGATAGTTAAATGATCCAAACAATGATCCTAAACATGATTTTTGGAGATTAAAGTGGACTTTTTAAGTTCAAAATTCATGAACTTGATTAATTTGATATATTTGCCATTTGAGACTTGTTTAATTATTAGTAATGACTATTTTGACATGTTATTTGAGTTAAATGCTTATGAATTTTGTATACATTTTCATATGTGCTTATTTGAAAAGTGTAGAATTGTGAAAAATTGTGAAAATGTGTATAAGTTTAATTTTGATTTAATATGTTATAGTGATTGTTTTAAGTCGTTATTTTGCTAACACTAATGCATATTTGGATGCACAAATTTTGTGTTTAATGTGTTTTGCAGAAAGCCGATACTGGAGGTTCAGGAGCATCATCATCTAGATGACCAGCACCAGCACCAGCACCAGAACCAGAACCAGAAATGCAACACGAACAGAACCACAACAGGAACAACAACAACAACCTGATCAGCACATACCTTATTATGATCCGGTACAGTTTGTTGATGAATTCATAGTATTCCCAATGAGGCCGCCAGTAGAATTCCCAACGATTCCTGAGCACTCTCTACATCCTAATCTGAGATTTGATAGAAGATGGAGAGATTACGAGACAATCAAAGGAGCAAATTCAAATTGGTAACAAAAAATGTAGAGGTGCCAAGGGTAATCGATTGGGCCCCTTTGGAAACGGTCCATCTAGCTGACCGTGTTAGACAGCTTTTAGTTCAAAGGTATGGCAGTTCTTCTTTTACAGATTGGGAACATCTTTTCACCATTCGTAGATCTGTATATAAGGAATGGTGTGTTGAGTTGATGAGTACTGTATCACTTGATACAAATATAGTTAGAATAGATGATAGAAGATTTCTTAGGTTTATCCTTGGTGGTAGGATGTACAGAATGTCCATGCTGGACATAGCCAGGGCCTTACAGATATATACTCCTGGTGAGTTGCTATTATCCGATTGTACAAATTTGATTCATTATGGTGAAAGGGTAGATAGTAACTTTGACGCTGACGCCATTTGGAGGCGTATGTCACATTTTGATGTTTTTACACGAGCAGGAGGACACTCCTATACACATATTGATAGAGCCGAGCTTCGTATTATTCATAGATTTTTGGCTAACTCGATTACACAGAGAGGTCATAATAAAGAAAAAATTACCTTACATGATTTATTCTACCTAAAGTGTATTCGGGATCCTAGAAGCTTTGTCAATATACCTTACTGTGTTGCTTTTTATTTATCTAAAATGGTAGAGGGAATACAGGACGGGAGTATAATAGGAGGAGGTATTTTTGTTACTCTCATTGGAGAGTATTTAGGTGTTGATAGGAACCAAGGGGTCCATTACAGCTTTGTAGAGAACAGGTTGAGCCCTTAGGATTGAAAGTTTATGTGGGTGCTAAGGTATTGAAAAGTAGACGTAACCAGGCAGTACCCTATGAGGGATCTCATCCTCAGGTAGAGAGAGGCTCAGACGAGGAAATGGAGGAGGCGGAAGACATTAGGGATGTCTTTCGAGATGCTATTCTTGACGTCCACGTTCGTATAGATGAGGAAGCAATAACGAACGTGGCCAGACATAGTATGTATGAGCAGTGGAACTCCGAGCGAGTATACGAGGATTATAGGCGACGCCAACACGATAGCTGGTTAGTTCATCAGCACCAAATCATAAGCCAGCTATCATATCAGGTACCAAATAACTATGTACCTACTCGACCTGCTCATTTTCCGCCACATAGCCCCGATATCCGACCACCCTTTAACCGGTATGACTATAACCAAGCCTATCAAAACACCTATAACCAACATTGGAACCCACCTGACGAGATGAACTGGAACCTATATCCAGACTGATTTAGTTCCATTTGGTTATTTATATGATTTTTATGTTTTTATCTTTTTACTTATTCATGTTTAAACTTATGTTATTGAATATACTTATGTAATCTTTATCATTTTTATTATTATTGTGTACTAATATTTCACATTTAGAATTTGAAAGTGGGATATTAAGTCCCATTTCAAATTGCCATGCATGTTTATATTTGTATGTATGTATATTGTAAATTGTACAAAACAGGGTAAAACAGTGCATTTTTAAAGACTGGCATTAAGTTCAACAAAAGCTACTAATTTTGACGACAAGATGACAAATAAATGTGATGTAACAACAGACGAAATGAACAAATGATATGCACCATTTATCATTCAGCAACCAAACGCCAATATGTTTGGAAACTTTGGTAAAATTTAATCATTTTTACGCTAATCACCCTCAATAATTTAAATTGTTACTGATTTCTTGCAAATGAGGGCATTGCAAGATCTTAAGTGTGGGAAGGGGTTAAATTCTTTCGGATTTTTTAAATTTTTATCTTAAACACTTGGTTACCATTAAAAATACTAGTAACATAGTAGTTGTATTAGAATCTAGTGCTCTCTGATGATAAAGAACAGCCCTAGTCTTATATACTGACTACCCAATTCTAGTAAAAATTTTCAAAAATTTTCAATTAAATGAACTCAAAATCATGTTTATACATATTTATGAACGATAAAACTAGGTGTTAACACCGAAATTATTGTTACCTCAGAAAGGACATAAATTGAGAAACAAACCAAAATGTTAAAATTCATTTAAAATGGAATAGAGGACAATAAAAAGGAACAAAAAACCCAAGTGTGGGAAAAATTACCAAGTTATCTTAAACATATGTCACATATTTCTGTAACAAATAACTGAAAATACTTTTGCTTTGGACTAAACTAAACTATTTTACCCGATGAAAGAAAAGAAGAGATGGATCTACACGATGAATCAATTCCATCATTAAAAGGAAGTAAAGTCTTCCGAAAAAGAAACGTGCTTCTTGATTTAGGTCATGAAGTTGTCGTCCAGACCAGCTGTAAGTTGACGAAAAATCTAGAAAAGTCATCACTAAAATCAGCAAGAAATTCACGGACCTCAGCATCAAACAGGGTCGCCAAGTGGTCAGACTTATCCTAACCATGAGAGGATCAGTCTTGTAAAATGGGGAGGGCACCGTGCAAATTAGCTGGATAAGACTAATGAATCAGATCCCCAGAAAGGATAATCTCCTTAAAGATTAAAAATCAGCTTTTAAGCCTGATATTACTCAATCCTAGAGATTGACCTTAAAGATTGAGAATTCAAACTCATGGAATTCAATGATATCTAAACTCGAGCTTGAACGAGAAAATATTTTGATCAAATTATAAACCGATTTGTTTTCTGAAAACCCATTTTCAATGCGTTCATTACCATTGAACGTAAAATTCGAGGAATTCACCTGGAATTCATTAGGTCATCTGAACCAAATCGGGTGTCAACCGTAAGAACGGTGGTTGCATAGCATGGTTAAAGACAGGACCTTGTGCCAGACCGACAAATTATAAGGGTGAGCTTTACTATTGCTCCTACAAAGGATAGTAATTGCGTCCAACACGTTATAGACCATAATTAAAAGCATGTCAGGGGACATTGCCTTAACAGTTGCTTGTTCAACGCTTTCCTTTACAACCGGACGGTAGTTTACCGAAAGGTAATATACGGGACAAGTAAACTGGACGTGTTGCTTTCCTAATACAAGGTTAGCAAGTGGGTGACACATAACTGCAAGTTTTGAGCTAAAATTTTCAAATATGAAACCCACCAAGCCCACAAAAATATTTTGCAAACACCGATGAAGGGTTATTCCGGAAAACTTATCTAGGGTAAAAACTAGATTTAATTTTTAAAAGATCAACTGTTTTCATAAAGATCCAATTTCCTTAATGGATCTAAATTTTATAGTCATGTGGGACTGTAAACCACATCGTTACTACCATTGTTTATACCGCCGTAAAGAAATCACTGATGTACAAAGTGTGAAGAATAAAGAAGTGATTCTTGTATTTCAAGACTATATTGCTTGAGGACAAGCAACGCTCAAGTGTGGGAATATTTGATAATGCTTAAAACGAACATATATTTCATAGCATTATTCCTCAAGAAAGACAAGCTTTTAGTTGCAACTGTTCTATTTACAAGTGATATTCGTTTAAATAATAAAAGGTGAAGACAAAAGACAGATTCGACGAATTGAAGACGCAAACGACCAAAAATCTCAAAAGTACAAACTACAATCAATGAGGTTCCAATTATTGATAAGAAACGTCTCAAAATTACAAGAGTACAAGATTCAAAACGCAAAGTACAAGATATTAAATTGTACGCAAGGACGTTCGAAAATCCGGAACCGGGACCAGAGTCAACTCTCAACGCTCGACGCAACGGACTAAAAATTACAAGTTAACTATGCACATAAATAAAATATAATATTTAAATAATTCTTATAATTATTTATATATTATATTATTATTTATAAACGTCGGCAAGAAAGAAAACAAAGATATGTGACTTCTCCCAGCTGGCCATGCGATCGCATCGCCTGGAGGCACAAAATCCATGCGATCGCATGGCTCTGAAATCCAGCCCAGGTCCTATAAATTCAACGCGTTTTGGCCAAAATATATCCACCTATCTCTCTATCCTACAAACGTAATATATATATATATATATATATATATATATATATATATATATATTATAATTTTAATTTTAATTTTAATTCTAATAATAAGGGTGTGTTAGCGAATGTTGTAAGGGTGTAAGTCGAAATTCTGTCCGTGTAACGCTACGCTATTTTTAATCATTGTAAGTTATGTTCAACCTTTTTAATTTAATGTCTCGTAGCTAAGTTATTATTATGCTTATTTAATCCGAAGTAATCATGATGTTGGGCTAAAAATATTAAAATTGGGTAATTGGGCTTTGTACCATAATTGGGGTTTGGACAAAAGAACGACACTTGTGGAAATTAGACTATGGGCTATTAATGGGCTTTATATTTGTTTAACTAAATGATAGTTTGTTAATGTTAATATAAAGATTTACAATTGGGCGTCCCTATAAATAACCATATACACTCAATCGGACACGATGGGCGGGATATTTATATGTACGAATAATCATTCATTTAACCGGACACGGGAATGGATTAATAGCCACTAGAATTATTAAAACAGGAGTGAAATTATGTACAAGGACACTTGGCATAATTGTTAGCAAAGTATTAAAACCTTGGGTTACACTCAGTCGACATCCTGGTGTAATTATTAAACAAAGTATTAAAATCTTGTTACAGTTTAAGTCCCCAATTAGTTGGAATATTTAACTTCGGGTATAAGGATAATTTGACGAGGACACTCGCACTTTATATTTATGACTGATGGACTGTTATGGACAAAAACCAGACGGACATATTAAATAATCCAGGACAAAGGACAATTAACCCATGGGCATAAAACTAAAATCAACACGTCAAACATCATGATTACGGAAGTTTAAATAAGCATAATTCTTTTATTTCATATTTAATTTCCTTTATTTCATATTTAATTGCACTTCTAATTATAGCACTTTTATTTATTGTTATTGTATTTAATTGCACTTTTAGTTATCGTACTTTTTAATTATCGCAAGTTTATTTTATCGCATTTTTATTATTCGCAATTTCATTATCGTTATTTACTTTACGCTTTAAATTAAGTCTTTTATTTATTTAATATTTTACATTTGGTTTTAACTGCGACTAAAGTTTTAAAATCGACAAACCGGTCATTAAACGGTAAAAATCCCCCTTTATAATAATATTATTACTTATATATATATTTGTATTTTTATAAAAGTAAACTAATATAGTGTTAAGCTTTGTTTAAAGATTTTCCCTGTGGAAGGAACCGGACTTACTAAAAACTACACTACTGTACGATTAGGTACACTGCCTATAAGTGTTGTAGCAAGGTTTAAGTATATCCATTCTATAAATAAATAAATATCTTGTGTAAAATTGTATCGTATTTAATAGTATTTCCTGCTAAAATTTAATAGTATTTTATACCCCTTAGCTTTAACATCAATATCACATACAAATATTCTTCAAACTTACAACTTCGCTATATTACATATAACATGAAATATAGTACACTATGATACAGGACAGTTTTGAAGATAGATCTAGTTAATACGCAAGTTGTTCAGCAAAGGAAATAAAGACACGTAGTTCATAAGTCCAGAAACAAGTCATGCATTCTGGTTTTACTAAGACGACTTCCCATCCTTGGTCTTGTGGAAAATAACCATTATGACCATTAGCTAGGCAGCATGTTGTAATGTCGTCAAAAGGACGAGGGTTTCGTAATGTCCAACAGCCCCGTAATAATCTAAAAACCTTGTTTCTCACCCCAACTACTGAATCCGTCACTTGTGGGAAAGTTTTATTTAAAAGCTGCAATCCGATGTTCTTTTTCTCACTTTGGTAAGAAGCGAACATCACTAACCCGTAAGCATAGCATGCTTCTTCATGTTGCATGTTAGAAGCTCTTTCTAATTCATGAAATCCTATGTTGGGATATGTTGAGTCAAAATAGGTTCTTAACCCGTAGCGTAAAATTGCATTTGGGTTCCCCGCATTTAATGCTTTAAAGAAAACACGGCATAACTTAAAGTCTCCCCAATGTGATATACCCCACCTATCAAAGGAAAGCCTTTTATAAACTAAGGCATTTCTGGAAAGTCTTTCAAATGTTTGACAAGTTAATTTTGCCATAACTAAATGTGCTGATGAATTCTGACCGACTCTAGACAAGATTTCCTCAATCATATCCTCTGGTAGGTCTTCTAAAATATTAGGTTGTCTACCCTTAACGTCCATTTTGTTTTTATACTGTAAAATAGACAAAGATTAGATTTGTAATAACAAACAATACAAGCAATTTTTACATAGAACATAAAAGTACAAGCACACTACAATACATTTATTACACAACATGCTCACACCCCTCTAATCTGAATCACTGGTTTCTTCTTCTTCGGACTTGGTTCTTTTTCCTAATCTTTTAGGGATATATGATGTTTCTCTAATATGAGACGTCATTTTCCACATTGGTTTAGAAAAACCTGGTGGTTTAGAGGTTCCCGGGTTATTGTCACAATATTGAAAATACGGGTGTTGACGGTACATATAAAGTTCATCGGGGTCGGAATCAGATTTCTCTATTTTGATGCCTTTTCCCTTATTATTTTCTTTTGCCTCATTAAATTAGGTCGGGGAAATTTCTATAACATCATCGGAATCCTCATCAGGATCCGATTCATCGAAAAATTGGTAATTTTCCCAATATTTTGCTTCCTTAGCGGAAACACCATTGACCATTATTAACTTTGGTCTATTGGTTGAGGATTTTCTTTTATTTGACCGATTTTCTGTGGTTCCTACTATTCCCCCCTCCGGAACCTCTTCTTCTTCCGGTTGCTCTTCTTCTGGTTCCTCTTCTTCCGGTTCCTCTTCTTCTGGTTCCGTTTCTTCTTCTTCCGGTTCTTCGGGAACTTGTGAATCTTGCCAATATATATTCGACTCTTCATTATTATTAGGTGAGTTAATGGGATTTGTGCTAGAGGTAGACATCTATCACACAATATCAAATATGTTAAGAGATTAATATATCACATAATATTTACATGTTAATAATATATAGTTTCCAACAAAAATGTTAAGCAATCATTTTTAAAGAAAACACGGTCGAAGTCCAGACTCACTAATGCATCCTAACAAACTCGATAAGACACACTAATGCAAATTTTCTGGTTCTCTAAGACCAACGCTCTGATACCAACTGAAATGTCCCGTTCATATTGATTATAAATGTTCCATATTAATTGATTTTGTTGCGAGGTTTTGACCTCTATATGAGACATTTTTCAAAGACTGCATTCATTTTTAAAACAACCATAACCTTTATTTTATCAATAAAGGTTTTAAAAACATTACGTAGATTATCAAATAATGATAATCTAAAATATACTGTTTACACACGACCATTACATAATAGTTTACAATAGAAATATATTACATCGACATATGTTTCTTGAATGCAGTTTTTACACAATATCATACAAACATGGACTCCAAATCTTGTCCTTATTTTAGTATGCAACAGCGGAAGCTCTTAGTATTCACCTGAGAATAAACATGCTTTAAACGTCAACAAAAACGTTGGTGAGTTATAGGTTTAACCTATACATATCAAATCGTAACAATAGACCACAAGATTTCATATTTCAATACACATCCCATACATAGAGATAAAAATCATTCATATGGTGAACACCTGGTAACCGACATTAACAAGATGCATATATAAGAATATCCCCATCATTCCGGGACACCCTTCGGATATGATATAAATTTCGAAGTACTAAAGCATCCGGTACTTTGGATGGGGTTTGTTAGGCCCAATAGATCTATCTTTAGGATTTGCGTCAATTAGGGTGTCTGTTCCCTAATTCTTAGATTACCAGACTTAAAAAAGGGGCATATTCGATTTCGATAATTCAACCATAGAATGTAGTTTCACGTACTTGTGTCTATTTTGTAAATCATTTATAAAACCTGCATGTATTCTCATCCCAAAAATATTAGATCTTAAAAGTGGGACTATAACTCACTTTCACATATATTTCCTTCCTCGGAAATAAGACTTCGCCGCGGATCGATTCACGAACCTATACAAATATGTACATATATATCAAAGTATGATCAACATATAATTACAACCATTTTTATTATGTTTTAAATATTTAAGTGTATTAAGTCAGCTGTCCTCGTTAGTAACCTACAACTAGTTGTCCACAGTTAGATGTACAGAAATAAATCGATATATATTATCTTGAATCAATCCACGATCCAGTGTATACACGTCTCAGGCTAGATCACAACTCAAAGTATATATATTTTTGGAATCAACCTCAACTCTGTATAGCTAACTCCAACAATACTGCATATAGAGTGTCTATGGTTGTTCCAAATAATATATATACATGGGTCGATATGATATGTCAAAACATTTGCATACGTGTCTATGGTATCCCAAGATTACATAATATATTAGAATACATGTATAATACAATATAAGTTAGCTAGGATATGATTTGTATAGATTTGTTAAACATTTCCCGTAGCTAAAATAATCAAAAAATATCCAATCTTGTTTTACCCATAACTTCTTCATTTTAAATCCATTTTGAGTGAATCCAATTGCTATGGTTTCATTTTGAACTTAAGTTTATGAATCTATACAGAAAAAGTATAAGTTTATAGTCAAAATTACAGGTTACAAGTCGTTTTTGTAAAGGTAGTCATTTCAGTCGAAAGAACGACGTCTAGATGACCATTTTGGAAAACATACTTCCACTTTGAGTTTAACCATGATTTTTGGATATAGTTTCATGTTCATAAGAAAAATCATTTTCCCAGAAGAACAACTTTTAAATTAAAGTTTATCATAGTTTTTAATTAACTAACCCAAAACAGCCCGCGGTGTTACTACAACGGCGTATATCCGGTTTTACGGTGTTTTTCGTGTTTTCCGATTTTAAATCATTAAGTTAGCATATCATATAGATATAGAACATGTGTTTAGTTGATTTAAAAATTCAAGTTAGAAGGATTAACTTTTGTTTGCGAACAAGTTTAGAATTAACTAAACTATGTTCTAGTGATTACAAGTTTAAACCTTCGAATAAGATAGCTTTATATGTATGAATCGAATGATGTTATGAACATCATTACTACCTCAAGTTTTCTGGATAAAGCTACTAGAAATGAGAAAAATGGATCTAGCTTCAAAGGATCCTTGGATGGCTTGAAAGTTCTTGAAGCAGAATCATGACACGAAAACAGTTCAAGTAAGATTTTCACTCAAAATAAGATTGTTATAGTTGTAGAAATTGAATCAAAGTTTGAATATGAATATTACCTTGAATTAGAAAGATAACCTACTATAAATAACAAAGGTTCCTTGATCTTAGATGATTACTTGGAATGGATTAGAAAGCTTGGAAGTAGACTTGCAAACTTGGAAGTATTCTTGATTTTTATGAAACTATACTTATGGAATTTATGAAGAACACTTAGAACTTGAAGATGGAACTTGAGAGAGATCAAATAGATGAAGAAAATTGAAGAATGAAAGCGTTTATAGGTGTTTTTGGTGGTTGGTATATGGATTAGATATAAAGGATATGTAATTTTGTTTTCATGTAAATAAGTCATGAATGATTACTAATACTTTTGTAATTTTATTAGATATTTCATGCTAGTTGCCAAATGATGGTTCCCACATGTGTTAGGTGACTCACATAGGTTGCTAAGAGCTGATCATTGGAGTGTATATACCAATAGTACATACATCTAAAAGCTGTGTATTGTACGAGTACGAATACGGGTGCATACGAGTAGAATTGTTGATGAAACTGAACGAGGATGTAATTGTAAGCATTTTTGTTAAGTAAAAGTACTTTGATATGTGTCTTGAAGTCTTTCAAAAGTGTAAGAATACATATCAAAACACAACATGTATATACATTCTAATGGAGTCGTTAAGTCTTCGTTAGTCGTTACATGTAAGTGTTGTTTTGAAACCTTTAAGTTAACGATCTCAATTAATGTTGTTAACCCAATGTTTATTATATCAAATGAGATGTTAAATTATTATATTATCATGATATTATGATGTATGAATATCTCTTAATATGATATATACATTAAAATATTGTTACAACGATAATCATTACATATAAGTCTCGTTTCGTAATTCTTGAGTTAGTAGTCTTGTTTTTACATATGTAGTTCATTGTTAAAACACTTAATGATATATTTAAATATCATTTTATCATGTTAAATATAGTGTATAAATATCTTAATATGATACATATATACTTAGTAGACGTTATCATAACGATAATCGTTATATATATCATTTCGATTTTCTTAACTTAGTAATCTCATTTCTTATGTATATCACACATTGTTAATATATTTAGTGTGATACTTACTCATCATAATCTTATGTCAACCATATATATATGTCTATATATACCACAACATGTAGTTTTTACAATTTTGTAACGTTCGTGAATCGCCGGTCAACTTGGGTGATCAATTGTCTATATGAAACTTATTTCATTTAATCAAGTCTTAACAAGTTCGATTGCTTAACACGATGGAAACATTTAGTCATGTAAATATCAATCTCAATTAATATATATAAACATGGAAAAGTTCGGGTCACTACAGTTTATATATATTAAATGAATTTTTTATTTACATGATTAAGTGTTTCCAACATGTTAAGCAATCAAACTTGTTAAGACTTGATTAATTGAAATAGGTTTCATATAGACAATTGACCACCCAAGTTGACCGGTGATTCACGAACGTTAAAACTTGTAAAAACTATATGATGACAGATATATGATTATATATAGGTAACATGATATTATGATAAGTAAGTATCTCATTAGGTATTTTAACAATGAGTTATATACATACAATTGAGTTTATTGAATTAAGAAACTCGAAACGATATATATAACGATTATCGTTATAACAACGTCTTACTAAATACATATGAATTATATTAAGATATTGATCATGCATATTTTAACCGAGGGGTTTAATATGCCTGCTCAATACGTAAAGAGGGGTTTAAGGATCTTAGAACGTGGCTCTCCGGTCCGGCTACCGTGAATAACCCTGGCCGACATGATGATGCCGGCGGGGTGGCCAAGTGATTAAGTCCACCTTCGATAGCGGTCGCTGATCGGAAGGCCCCAAATAAGGTCGTAGGTGCTAGCTTACAAAAGACTAACCTGTTAACCTTGAAAAGATGCTAAATGATGCTGCTTTACGTAATGTGTATCGTATGCGATGGTTACGTAATATGTTGTGTCCGGTAAACGATGATCAGGGTTTGTATTTATAGGCAAACCCTAATTCTAGAACCGTCCCAGATCATGATAATCTCATCCATAACTGACTCCCCCGAATCACGGATATAATTATGGAAAAGATATTTACTTGACAGCTAAGCAACCGCCGTACCGGGAACAAAGGCATACGCACGCCGCATACCGCACACAAGAACACGCATACGCACAATAGTGATTGTACGCATACATTCGCGGTGCGCCTGCGGGTTGCGGTATCATTATGTCCCCCCAGTTTGATGTTATATGGCGCGAGGCGTATGATATCAAACTATTAAGCGAAAGAAAAAACAAGAAAACGGCTAGCATTTAATATTCCGCGTGCGCCTCGATGCCATTAAATGCCTGTCACAATCGCAGAAGCCCATTCGGCGGACATGACATAAAGTGGCAGTGTGTCAGGCGCGTGCCAACCACTCGCGTACATGTAATCATACCCAACTGGCATCCACGCGCATAAATAAAGTGCTGGCCGTCGATTGCGTAACACGTGTACAGCCACGATCACACCACTCCATCCAATCTGCCCTATAAATACTCCATTTCGCAGCTCATTTCCACTTTCTTGCTTCAAGCTTCCTCGTTACGCTGCCAATTTGAATTCCGATCAAAAATCGAACATTCCGGCCACCATTTAAAGGTTAGTATTCATCCGATTACTCCTAGAAAATGACTAAAGCTAACGAGACGTATGTAGATAGCGTAGAGTCTGTTATAGAGCAGAAGCACATAGATTACTTAGTGAAACAGTATCCTCCCTTAGCCAAGTACAATCCGGTGCCCCCTTTGTCCAATCAGCGAGCCCACGAGCCACCGGAGAAAAAGTTGGCTATTTACGAACATGCTTTTAAGCATGGCAACTTTAGGGTTCCTCCCACTGATTTCTTCCTGGGCGTGCTAGATCATTTTAGGGTCGGATTAGGTCAGTTACACCCTTACGCTATAGGAAAAATAGTCTTGTTCGAGATGTGGTGCGTTGCACTCAAGAAAGTGCCCCTGGTGAAGGTGTTTTGCCATTTATACCGACTAGCCCACCACCACAAATCGTGGTTCACCTTCTTCGCTCGTCAAAACTTCACCAAGACCCCAAAATCGAATGCGGGGAATTGGAAAGAGACATTCTTTTTCGTCGACCAAACTGTGGTGAGTGCAAACTTCCCGCAAACGCTGATATGGTTCGAGAAGGTGGAGAAGGATGTAAACAAGACCCCCGCCCTGGATGAGGATGAAAGGAAACTATTAGCGGAGTGTGCAAACGCACAGCTAGTGCATCGATCATATGGGAACGTAATGCTGCGGCTAGGGAAGATATCCGCACACTGGCCATGGGAGGATGTGCGCCCAGCCATAGTCGGACCGGATGGAAAGGTTAGGAATAGTATAATCGCGTACTAAACTGTTTTTGTATGTATATTATCTAACGCATGCGCGTATCTTTGCAGAAATGAGGATGAAGAAGGTGCTGACTGCGGAAGAGATTGCGGGAATCTCCTTTCGCAAGCAAGATGTGAACGTACAGTTAGAGCAGGAGAAAACTAGCGAAAACGTGGAGCAATCGCCGGTGGCATCTGACAACAAACGCAAAGCAGCTGAGACCTCTGCGGCTCAGCAGAAGAAGAAGAAGATGACTCCCAAACAAAGGGAGGACATGCGGAATGATAACTTTGTTCCAATCGAGCCACGCTCCGCAGAACTACTTCCCCCCATCACTGGTAAGCGTCCATTCCTTGCGACTTCACCGCATAATAAAGTTTACGTTATAACTATTTACTGATATGCAGAGCATGTGGAGGAGACGCAGCCGTCCACCCCGCGGGTCAACCCAGATCTCCAAGCTACCGCCACATCAAAGGATAAGACAATACACGTGGATTCCGATTCCACACCAACTCCTCCACAAGGTAGCTTCCGCGTTGCCAACCTCAGCCAACTCACACAGTCTTTCGCAGAAAATGCCGCAGAGCAGTCTGCGTTCCTGCAGCAAATCTTTCCGGACGAATTCCGTGAGCAACTGGCTGCTCTACCGTTTAACCAGGCACACAATGCCTTCACTCAAAACGGCCTTGTATTTTTCGGCATGTTTGCGGATCAGGCCCGCCGCTCTTCCAGCATATACCAGCTAGCTTTGCGCAAAGAGGTAGAGCTGGGACTTCTACAGGCGGGTGTAGATCAGGTCAAGAAGGATAGGGATGCTGCTGAGGAGGCGCGTAAGGCGGTTGAGTCGACCGCGAATGAAACCAAAGCTGCGCTGATTGAGGAAAGAAAAAAGAGCCGTAAGCTGGTTGGTGCGGTTGAGCAGGCGAAGGGGGATGCAGAACGTTTGCGGTCGGAGCTTGAGAAAGTTACGAGGGAAAGGGATGACGCGGTAACCAACCGCGAGCTGGCAGAGGCGGATCTAGCGAAGCTGCGCACCGCACTCCCTACCATTGCGCAAAAGGTGATGGACTCAGAGCCTGTGTCCGACAAGTTCAATGCCTACGTTGATGCGGTCAGGGACCATGAGATCAACAAGGCTGTGTAGGAAGTAATCCAAGCTTGTGGTCTAACACCGCCGTTCCCCGACATCGTTCAAAAGAAGCTAAAAGAGGGAACGGCTGCAGCGTTAATGGAGGCAGAAGAAGCCATCAAGTCCATCCATATCCCCCTAATCAACGCATTCGCTGCGGACCCGAACATGTCAATCGATGGGTTTTTAAAGGAGGATTATTAGTGTTGGATTGCGCCGTAAGTCCTATGCTTAGGCAGGTATTTGTATTTTTGCAGCCCTAAGTCCCGTGTTGGGCAGGCGTTACAAACAATTACCTCTTATGTAAACTTAATTTGATGTATATACATTCCTGACATGCATGCGTAGTGTGTTTATTTATTTATATATCGCGAATCAAAACAAAAGGTGAACCGCATGCCCATGCGCATAGTTAACCAAAACTCATGCGTATGCGGGTATTTACTGCGTAAAATAAACCAATACTTTAACAATTACCCTTTAATAATTTAGACTCGAAAGCTATTGCGTTATCGCTTTGTCATGTACTAGAGGTGCACTATAGCTGTATGGTAAGCAACGCAACTAAAAACAAGCCAATGTTTTTATGCTTTGAGTTCCTCAAGCAAACCAATGCGAGAGTAATTACGCACAAGCAAACCAATGCTTGTAATTTTTTAAGTTGACTTTGCAGCCATCTAGTCTGCGTGGTGCTTGGCTAGGGGAAAACCAATTCCATTTGCCTGCCGTTAGCGTCTAGCCTTGTAACCAAACAGGCTTCTGCCGCACGGGGGCTAGAGGACACCCCTTAAGTAGGCAGGAACCGCATACAAAAAAGATTTAGACAACAAAAGTATGCGCGAGTAAATATTTAATTGGCATTAATCACAATTACAACCGCGACACATCCAAACAGACGGAAAAATACATAGAAAAAATAATGTGCTACAATAAATTGGAGTGATCAGGTCCACCTAGCTACATATAACATTTTTTCAATAACGTCGCATGCCAAGTGCGTCTCACAGGTTTTCCATCTAATGTCTCGAGATGGTACGCCCCGGTATTGTTTGCCTTCGCTACCCTGTATGGACCTTCCCAACGGGGGCCCAGTTTCCCAGTATCCTCCGCATGACTTGCGTCGTTTTGACGCCAAACTAAGTCACCGCACTTGTAAGAGCGCGAACGCACACGCTGATTATAGTACTTTGCGATTTTTTGCTTGTTATTTGCTTCGTTGACAGCCGCAGAGAGTCTGCGCTCTTCCAGCAAATTAAGATTTTCCCGCAAAGCTTCAGAGTTATTTTGCTCATCAAAATTTTGTATGCGGAACGTTGGTACCCCAATTTCTGCGGGTACAACAGCTTCTGATCCATAGACCAAACTAAACGGGGTCTCACCAGTGCTTGCTTTGGGTGTTGTTCTATGCACCCATAAAACCTTCGGTAGTTCATCCACCCAACCAACGCAACCATGACCCAACCTAGCTTTGATTCCAGCTAATATATCCCAGTTGGTGACTTCGCACTGGCCATTCGCCTGCGGATGCGCGATAGATGTAAAAGTTTGCTTAATATTAAGCTCCGCGCACCAGCTGCGGAAAGGGTCACCCGCGAACTGCGTACCGTTATCGCTAACAATTTCGTTTGGTATACCAAATCGACAGACGATGTCTTCCCATACAAAATTTCGCACCCTTTTTCCTGAGATTGCTGCCAGCGGTCTCGCTTCGACCCACTTTGTGAAATAGTCGATTGCAACAATCAAGAATTTGATGTTTCCTGCGTTTGCAGAATGTGCGTAAGGTACTGATGTGAGTAACATGTTAAGAAAATAAATGATAAAATTACCTCGGCCTTTTGGGAATGGTCCGACTATGTCGATTGCCCATTTGCAGAATGGCCACGGTGAGGAGACTGGTATCATTGGATGTGCAGGTGCTCTGCTAATAGGTGCATGTATTTGGCATGATTCACATTGCTTAACTATGCGCGCAGTATCCGCGTACATGGTGGGCCAATAATATCCTAGCCGCATTATTTTTGACACAATGGACCTGTGCCCCGAATGGAGTGCGCATGCACCCTCATGCACCTCGCGTACAACTTCCTCCGCCTCTTTCGGGCCAATGCACCTTAAGTGCGGTCCCAAATAATTCTTTCGATATAGGACGTTACCCTCAAGGGCATACAGCGGTGCCTTAACGCGGACTTTCTTTGCATCTGCGGAATTTGCAGGAGAAGTGCCATCCCGCAGAAAAGCCACGATGGGCGTCATCCATGTTGAGCTTGATTCCTCGACTGGTGCCACTAAAGGCATCATAACAATGGATTTCGCATTGAGTTCTTCTATTAGAACTTTCTTCCCCATATGATCAAAAGCCAAGGCAGCCAGTTTGCTTAGCGCATCCGCTTTCTTATTTTGCCCACGCATTACGTGGGAGATTTGAAAAGCATCAAACTGGTCAGCGAGGTTGTGAACAAGAGATAGATATTGCTTCATGGCTATGTCATGCGCTTCGAAATCTCCGCTGACTTGACTGCATACTAGCTTTGAATCCACATAAGCGTGCAAAATTTTAACATTTAACCTATGCGCAATGCGTATACCTGCTAACAGAGCCTCATACTCTGCTTCGTTGTTTGTAACAGCAAAATTAAACCGCAGTGCGTATGTATGCTCTTCGCCATCCGGGCCTGTTAAAATTACACCCGCACCTGCACCAGATGCGCTGCATGCACCATCGGTGTACAATTCCCATGGTGACAAAGTTGGTGCAGGTGGATCCTGATGTTCTGCTGATGCCTCGACCTCTGCAGGTAATTCTGCTAGGTAATCAGCAAGTATTTGACCCTTAACCGCACTGCGCGAAGAAAAATTTATTTCATGTTCACCTAATTCAACTGCCCACTTAGCCATTCGGCCAGAAATCTCAGGCTTGTACAACACCTGAAAGAAAAATGATTGCGTTAGTCAATGCGGTAACCCCGGTCATTGCCGCAAAGTAGGCGTTTACCAACCTGTTTGATTGGTTGATCAGTTAGAACCATGATTGGATGTGCTTGAAAATATCGGCGCAAACGCCGCGCCGTATGGACCAGCGCATATACAAGCTTTTCTATTGGTGAGTAGTTTACTTCGCTTGATGTCAGTGTCTTGCTTACGAAGTAGACCGGCATTTGTGTCTGAGAAAAACCTCAGTCGTTAAATTTCTGCGATATAAATAAAGCATGTAAATTAATGGATTACCTTTCCGCGATCCGCGATGAGGACTGAGCTGACAGCTTCCTTCGATGCCGCGAGGTACAGCGTTAGCGTTTCTCCTGACACTGGTGCAGTAAGTGTTGGTAATTCTGCAAGCACCTTTTTCATCTCCTGAAAGGCTGATTCCGCTTCCTGAGTTCATACGAAGTCTTTTTTCTTCAAACAATTTTTCAAAGTATTGAAGAATGGCAACTGTCGTTCTGCGGCTTTCGACAGAAACCGCGTGATAGCCGCAAGCTTCCCCGTTAGACTCTGCACATCTTTCTTTGTCTTCGGAGATGGAAAATTATCAATGGCTTCAATCTTTTTGGGATTGGCCTTGATACCCCGCGCTGTCACCACATGACCTAAAAACTTGCCTTCCTCTTCCCCGAAACTACATTTTAGCGGGTTAAGCTTCATGTTGATCCTGCGCAGAGATGCAAACGTTTCCATGATGTCCGCGAGCATGTCTTCCTCGGTGTTACTTTTAATTACCAAGTCGTCGACGTACGCTTCAAGATTTCTACCGATTTGGTGCTTGAATGCTGCATCAATTACACGCTGATAGGTCGCGCCAGCATTCTTTAAACCAAAAGGCATCTTCGTGTAACAAAAAATACCCTACGGCGTATGAAAAGCAGTCTTGTCCTCATCTTCCTCAGCCATTAAGATTTGGTGATAACCCTTATACGCGTCCAGAAAACACTTGTACCTAAATCCCGATAGTGATTCTACCTTCCAGTCTATCTCCGGGAGAGGGTAATTGTCCTTGGGACATGCCTTATTGATATCTTTGAAATCAACGCACATCCTCCAGTTACCGTCAGCCTTTTTTACCAATACAGGATTTGCAACCCATGTCTGATAACGCACTTCCCGCAAAATGCCTGCTTTGACAAGGTTGTCCACCTCTGCGCACAACCAATCACTGCGGTCTAGGGCCATATGCTTCTTCTTTTGCCTAACGGGTGTCAATGATGGATTAACGTTTAACTTATGTTCTGCAATATCCCGCGGAACCCCTGTCATGTCTGACTCGCGCCATGCGAAAATATCTGCGTTAGCTGACAGTATTCCATGCAACTTGCCCTTCGTTTCGGCTGACAAGGCTGCGCCGATTTTAATTTGCTTATCCGGATGCAAGCGATTTGCTATTACTGCACAGTTTGCAAGTTGCTCTCCTACGCTAGGAGCCCTTACAGACGCGACAGAGCCACACAGCTCGGTTGCTTGATGTGACGCAACTGTGGCAACGCCTCCTACTGTGGGAAACTTAATCAACCCATGCACTACCGATGGGATAATGTTAAAATGCCGTATAAAGTTTCTCCCTAGCAGTGCGTTATATCGTGAAGTTGAACGAACCACATAAAAATCGACCAATTCACGCCTGATCATCTGCGGGTTCCTGTCATCCGCAAGCTCTATCATTAATTCTATTCGGCCTAGCGGCCACGAGTTTTCTCCAAAAAACCCTGATAGCGTAATATCAGGCTGACGTAACTGCGCTTTGACTTCTGCCGGAAGGAAACGATAACAATGCTCATACATAATATCGACACCGCTGCCAGTGTCAACATGCATGCGCTTAACCTGGATTCCGCAATCGGGGATGCGACACTTGATGATAATGGGCTCATTAATAGAATCAATTGACATTACAGGAGGGAAAGTGATCGGGAGAAGCTCCCAATCCTGTTGATCGTTGTACTTTCTCCGCTGGCTGATTTTCTCTGCGTCAACCATGTTAATGGTTAAGTCGGCCTTTTTCGCTTTGTCAACTTTCTGCCACGCGAAAGTCTTAGACTTCGGAGCCTCTTCTGCGGCCTTTCCCTTGTCCTTTTTAGGTGGTTTTAGATGATCCAATTTGCCTGCGCGAAGCGCTTCCAGAACCCGTTCCATAAAATTATTACACCGATTGGTGTCGTGACCATAATCGTCATGAAATTCACAATACTTTGTTTTGTCCCGCTTGCCAAATTCTGTAAGCGGAGTTGGAACCGCGAAGGTGGCGCATACTGGCTCCGTTGCCAAAATTTCCTTGGGCGTTTTGGACAAACTTTTGAGTAGCGCATAGTTCTGATTATTGATGCCGCCCTGATTATTGTTTCGATAATTACCACTTGATTTCCCTTTATCATTCCTGATGGGACCACCGCTAGGATACCTTCCACGAGAGTTGTTACCGCGACCTTGATCACGCGAACGATCATCATCGTCCCTTCTCTCGTTGCGTGAGCTAGCTGTTGGAATGTCATTATCTTCGCCACTCCGCATATAGTCGTGGCATTCATTAAGTGCCTCAGCATAAGTTGTTGGGACTGTATGGCGCAGACGCCTTACCAATTTTGGATGACGTTCTGAGTTTATACCATGTATGAGTCCGGAAATCTGTTGCTCTGGTTTGAGATCTGGTATACGCAGGCACTCATTAGTATACCTTGTGAGAAATTCTCCCAAAGATTCCTTGGGCTTCTGCACGATGTCATGGCATTCAATGTGAGTGCGCTTGCGTGGTCTCTGATTCTGATATTGCAGTAAAAACTTCGTCCGCAGATCCATAAACCCGGCAATACTACCCGCCGGCAACTTATTAAACCACTCACGAGCAATACCCTGTAGTGTCATAGGAAATATCTGACACGCAACCGGATCCACCCAGCCTTGAGTGCGCATTGCGCCTTCGAAACGCTGTAAAAAATCATCTGGATCGGTCAGGCCATTGTAAGTACCCAACGTGCTAGGTATCTTTGGTGCTGATGGAAACGGGTATGCGGATATATGCGGAGGAAACTTGTCAAAGGTAGTCGGTAGCTCGAAGGGTGGTTTAACAGGATCCCCTTTCAAATTTGCAAAGAAACGCTTCATCATGTCCTGAACAAAGTCAGGTTGTGAAAATAAGTGAACCATATCGGGAGGTGCGGCCTGCATGAATTGACTTGCAAGATTTGCCTGCCCTTGAACATTTTGCCAAGGTTGACCCTGCATCTGCGGATATAACCAAGGCTGCTGCGTTGGAAAAGAGGGATAACTTGAAGACGCAGAGTACACAGGTGGCTGTAAAGGAAGCGAAACTTGTGGCGCAGATATCTGCGAAACTTGAGGATACACACTTAAAAGCCCAACTGTATGCGCTGTGCTTTGCTGCTGCGCTGTTATCGGTGCCCAATGAGAGTTTGCATCTGGGATGACCCCAAATCCCCAACTATTAAGTAACGCCTGCGCATCCGCAGGAGTTAAAAATTGTGAAACTGGGCGCGGTGGTTGCCAAGGTTGCAACGGTGTAAATGACGAATTCTGCTGAATGCTCTGCGTATGCAGAGGTATTGAAACAGCGGTACTGTAAATAGGTACCTGGCCGCAGCAAACCACATGCGGCCCCGTTGTTCCACCGCCAGTGCCTGCAAAGATGACCCTTGGATCCACTGACGAAAAGTCCAGCCGCGTGGTTGTGACTGGTGAGTTTGCTCTTGGCGGTGTAACCCCGTCTGAATATATCGGCTTGTACCTCTGAAAGGGTTCGCCGGATATAGGTGGAGGGTATATCGTGTATCCCGCCTGAGTAGCGGCCCCCGTAGTCATAACCGGTGTATGTTGACTACCAGACGGTGCGTTCTGAACATCTGTTTGGGTATGTTCCGATGATTCCTCGGAAGTCATGATACTGTTAAAGAAAAAATTCAAAAATTTTGTAAATAACGAGTCATACAATTCAAAACCTTAAAAGAAAAAGCAATTAAACAGTCTTGAATTAATTCGACTCTCAATGAAAGCACCACTTGATCATGCATATTTTAACCGAGGGGTTTAATATGCCTGCTCAATACGTAAAGAGGGGTTTAAGGATCTTAGAACGTGACTCTCCGGTCCGGCTACCGTGAATAACCCTGGCCGACATGATGATGTCGGCGGGGTGGCCAAGTGATTAAGTCCACCTTCGATAGCGGTCGCTGATCGGAAGGCCCCAAATAAGGTCGTAGGTACTAGCTTACAAAAGACTAACCTGTTAACCTTGAAAAGATGCTGAATGATGCTGCTTTACGTAATGTGTATCGTATGCGATGGTTACGTAATATGGTGTGTCCGGTAAACGATGATCAGGGTTTGTATTTATAGGCAAACCCTAATTCTAGAACCGTCCCAGATCATGATAATCTCATCCATAACTGACTCCCCCGAATCACGGATATAATTATGGAAAAGATATTTACTTGACAGCTAAGCAACCGCCGTACCAGGAACAAAGGCATACGCACGCCGCATACCGCACACAAGAACACGCATACGCACAATAGTGATTGTACGCATACATTCGCGGTGCGCCTGCGGGTTGCGGTATCATTAGATATTGATACACTATGTTTAATCATGATAAATGATAAGTAAACATTTCATTAAGTGTATTAACAATGAACTATATATGTAAAAACAAGACTACTAACTTAATGATTTCAAAACGAGACATACATGTAACGATTATCGTTGTAACAACATTTAACTTTATATATATCATACTAAGATATATTAATATATCATAATATCATGATAATGTAATAATTTAACATCTCATTAGATATAATAAACATTGGGTTAACAACATTTAACATGATCGTTAACTTAAAGGTTTTAAATCAACATTTACATGTAACGACTAACGATGACTTAACGACTCAGTTAAAATGTATATACATGTAGTGTTTTAATATGTATTCATACACTTTTTAAAGACTTCAATACACTTATCAAAATACTTCTACTTAACAAAAATTCTTACAATTACATCCTCGTTCAGTTTCATCAACAATTCTACTCGTATGCACCAGTATTCGTACTCGTACAATACACAGCTTTTAGATGTATGTACTATTGGTATATACACTCCAATTATCAGCTCTTAGCAGCCCATGTGAGTCACCTAACACATGTGGGAACCATCATTTGGCAACTAGCAGGAAATATCTCATAAAATTACAAAAATATTAGTAATCATTCATGACTTATTTACATGTAAACAAAATTACACATCCTTTATATCTAATCCATATACCAACGACCAAAAACCTACAAACATTTTCATTCTTCAATTTTCTTCATCTAAGTGATCTCTCTCAAGTTCTATCTTCAAGTTCTAAGTGTTCTTCATAAATTCTACAAGTTCTAGTTTCATAAAATCAAGAATACTTCCAAGTTTACTAGCTCACTTCCAATCTTGTAAAGTGATCATCCAACCTCAAGAAATCCTTGTTGTTTACAGTAATATATCATTCTAGATTAAGGTAATACTCATACACAAACTTTGATTTAATTCCTATAACTATAACTATCTTAATTCGAGTGATAATCTTACTTGAACTTGTTTTCGTGTCATGATTCTGCTTCAAGAACTTTCAAGCCATCTAAGATCCTTTGAAGCTAGATCATTTCTTGTCACTTCCAGTAGGTTTAACTACTAAACTTGAGGTAGTAATCATGTTCTTAACATCATTCGATTCATATATGTAAAACTACCTTATTCGAAGGTTTAAACTTGAAATCACTAGAACATAGTTTAGTTAATTTAAACTTGTTCGCAAACAAAAGTTAATCCTTCTAACTTGACTTTTAAAATCAACTAAACACATGTTCTATATGTATATGATATGCTAAATTAATGATTTAAAACCGGAAAACATGAAAAACACCGTAAAACTGGATATACGCCGTCGTAGTAACACCGCGGGCTGTTTTGGGTTAGTTAATTAAAAATTATGATAAGCTTTGATTTAAAAGTTGTTCTTCTGGGAAAAGGATTTTTCTTATGAACATGAAACTATATCCAAAAATCATGGTTAAACTCAAAGTAGAAGTATGTTTTCCAAAATGGTCATCTAGATGTCGTTCTTTCGACTGAAATGACTACCTTTACAAAAATGACTTGTAACCTGTATTTCTGACTATAAAATTATACTTTTTCTGTTTAGATTCATAAACTTAAGTTCAATATGAAACCATAGCAACTTGAAACACTCAAAACAGATTTAAAACGAAGAAATTATGGGTAATAAAGATTGGATAATTTTTCTTGTTGTAGCTATGTAAAAATTGGTAACAAATCTATATTAATCATATCCTAGCTAACTTATATTGTATTACATGTATTCTAATATATTATGTAATCTTGGGATACCATAGACACGTATGCAAATGTTTTGACATATCATATCGACCCATGTATATATATTATTTGGAACAACCATAGACACTCTATATGCAGTAATGTTGGAGTTAGCTATACAGGGTTGAGGTTGATTCCAAATATATATATACTTTGAGTTGTGATCTAGCCGGAGACGTGTATACACTGGGTCGTGGATTGATCCAAGATAATATATATCGATTTATTTCTGTACATCTAACTATGGACAACTAGTTGTAGGTTACTAACGAGGACAGCTGACTTAATAAACTTAAAACATTAAAACGTATTAAAAATATTGTAAATATATTTTGAACATACTTTGATATATATGTACATATTTGTTATAGGTTCGTGAATCGACCAGTGGCCAAGTCTTACTTCAGACGAAGTAAAAATCTGTGAAAGTGAGTTATAGTCCCACTTTTAAAATCTATTTTTTTTGGATGAGAATACATGCGAATTTATAAATGTTTTACAAAATAGAGACAAGTAATCAAAAATACTTTCTATGTTGGATTATCGAACTTAATATGCCCCTTTTTAGCTTGGTAGCCTAAGAATTAGGAAAATGGCTCCTAATTGACGCGAATCCTAAAGATAGATCTATTTGGCCCAACAAGCCTCATATGAGTTACGGATGCTTTAGTACTTCGATTTATCATATCCGATGAGAGTCCCGGAATGATGGGGATATTCTATATGCATCTTGTTAAGGTCGGTTACCAGGTGTTCAACATATGAATGATTTTTATCTCTATGCAGTTTGCGAAATGTCTGATATGAGATGTGTTATAAAATTGAAATCTTGTGGTCTATTATTATGATTTGATAATATGTAGGTTAAACCTATAACTCACCAACAATTTTGTTGACGTTTTAAGCATGTTTATTCTCAGGTGATTATTAAGAGCTTTCGCTGTTGCATACTAAATTAAGGACAAGATTTGGAGTCCATGCTTGTATAATATTGTTTAAAAACTGCATTCGAAGACTTATGTTGATATGTAATATTATTTTAAACCATTATGTAATGGTCGTGTGAAAAATGCTATATTTTAGATTATCATTATTTGATAATCGTCGTAATATTTTAAAGGTTATGGTTTGTTCTAAAATCGAATGCAGTCTTTGAAAAACGTCTCATATAGAAGTCAAAACCTCGCAACGAAATCAATTAATATAGAACGTTTATAATCAATATGAACGGGACATTTCAATTACTCCCCGAATAACGAATTTTGCAACCTTGGATATGACTTACATCAAGTATGACTTGCATCAAGTACTATATAACACAAACACAAAATATAAAGTCAACCTTAGAAAAGAAAGAATTCCAAATATCAAAACATGACACTTATAATGTGATGAATGAAGTATATATTACATATTACATATCGGTAACTTGACTTAATTATATATCGGTAACTTGACTTTATTATATTCGAACAATTTAAACGACATACACTATTTATCATCCAGCAAATTTATAGTGCACTGAAGCTATCAGAAGTAAGTATGCATGATTTTTGCACCATTTATCACCTTAATTCTCCTTCACATCTCCTTAGGAATTAGTTGTCCGCCTTTGTAGTATCTAGTGGTTGAGTTGCTTGTATTTTGTTCGGTTTTTCGTAAGCATTTTTGGATAATATAGGATTCCTTGAAGTGCCTATATGAATTTTCCTATCTAGATTGTGCACAAAAGTAGGCCTTGTCAGCTGTCTTTTCCCCAATGATCGACCTTCTTGTAACATCGTAACCACTTTCGACATTGTTGGTCTATCTGAAGCTGGTGACTGGGTGCACAATAAAGCAATCTCAATGATCTTCATGACATGTTCTCGTTCGTGTTGGTTCAGGTCCAATGTCTCATCGATGAGCTTCGAATGTATTTTCTTCTCATACAACTTCCACGCCTATTTATCGAATAGAAGAAGAACAGAGTATAGAAGTTATAAATAAATTTTGTTATGCTTCGAATTCCATTTGGCGTTCTTAGATTAAAATTAAGAAAAACACTAAAAAAAGGGATGGTATTTTTTTTTATTTTTTTTAACGGCAAAAAAAGGATGGTATTAACATGGGATCTTACATTTTCGAGAAGAAAATCAGTAGATTCAGATATCACTTCAGTACTTCGCCGACCACTAACAATTTCAAGAATCACGATTCCGAAACTGTAGGTGTCAACTTTATCGGATAAAAGACCACGAAGTGCATATCATTTATATATTTATTAATACCTATAATCGTATTTGAACAATTTCATATGTTATAACTTGTTATTATATGTTTCATTAGTAATTTAATTAAATGTATTTATTTTATATTCTTTAAATAAATAAAAATGTTAATTTAGTTTAGTTAAGTATATTTATATATGACTAACTTTTATTGTAGTAATGATAATAGTTTTAGTAGAAATATTGATAATAATAAATATACATCTATTTTTGTTTTATAATAATAATAGTGATAACAAAAATGATAGTTTTTATAAAAGTGTTACTTTTAATGATAATGATAAAAATGATAACTTTTAAAAATGTTAATTTTAGTAATAATGAAAATTGATAATAATAACTATACAAATATTGATCTTTCTAATAATAATAATGAAACTAATACTAATATTTAATGAAAATAATAATAACATAATAAAAGGGATAAGTTTAATCGTTCTCATAATACTATCAGTATTCTAAATCTTTCATATACTTCTATGCATTGTGTTATTATTTTTATAACCTTTTATATTCGTATGCTCATATTAGTATAATTATGATCATAACACAATAAATTTCCTTTTTATGCCACTATCATTATACTATACTTAAGGTTCCGATTTATGATAATTTAATAACAATATTAATAACAATACTAATAGTAATAATAATAACAACATTAATAATAATATTAATAATGATAATGATAATAATAATAATAATAATAATAATAGAAATAAGAAAAATAAGAGGTTATACCCTTTGAGAAGCTTTGTAAAAAAAAGATTGCCCATAACGGGGCTCGAACCCGCGACCTCCTGTATAACATTCCATGACTCAAACCATCTGCTCTAGCCCGTATATTCTGATTTATATGCAACCCAAAATTATAAAACTGGTTTTCTATTTCGTTTACTTCTTTTTCCTCCTTCAAAGATTGAATCGGCTAAAGCCCAATTAATCATAACAGATCACAGCCCAAGTAAATGAAACAGATAAAGGATACATGCGTATTTGTTGGCAGTCCCAAAAAAAAAATAGATTAATGTCGACAGGAAGAACTACTCATGCTTGGATTCCCCATCAGGTCATTATCATGTTTTCTTTTTATCACAATCATCGAGTGTTAAAGTCTTAAGCAAATCATCATTCCTTTCTTTATTATTATTCGCATCTCATCTTTCTTTACAGGTTCTTCATCAATTATTATTCCTATCTTACTTCTTTGTTCATAAAATAGAAATAAGAGGGAGTTGCCGCTGCAGTAATAATTGTTGACAGTTGTATGTTGGTTTGTAAATCAGAAAACAGGAAAACCGAAGCAGCCTGGTTCGCTGGTTTGTCGAAGAAGAAAGAAGAAATAAAAGTAATAAACTTATTAAGTTTTTGCAGCGGTTATGGCGAGGGTTTTGAAGGTGGGATTCGTAGGGTTTTTAAATAAGAAGGTAGCAGTAGCAGTTAATTAATTCGAGGGTTTATGTTTTAGGGTATGTTCGAACATGAAGTAAACATAAAAATGTACATAGCAGCAGTATTCGATGGTTTGTTGTTGTGCTTTCGTTTGAAGCAGCAAACACGAATCAAAGGTAGTTTGTGGGTTTTTGTTTGATGGGTTTTGGGTGGTTTGGGTTCAGTTTAAACAGAAAAAAAATATCGAGCAGTAGTAGTATGAATCATGGGATTGTGGTGATTGTATGTGTTTAAAAAAAATAAACAATGTAGGTGGTTATAGAGTTGTAGCAGTCGGTGATGGTGATCGAAGGTTATGAGACTTGGGTGGTGGTTTACTTGCAAGGTGGCTCGTGGTGAGGATTGTCAAAGGTGGTGAGTGTGGCTACGGTGGTTTGAGCAAAATGAGTTTAAGAACAGGGTACTGGGTGAAATTTCATCTTTTTCTGTTTTAATTTCTTTCAATTGCAATACAGATAGCCTACTATATTCTAGTTATCGAATAATTGATGTTAGTACAAGTGATTTAATTGGTTTGTTTGAATTGAGAATTTGAATTCCATTGATTACACCTTTTGCAGACAACAGGTACAATAATGAGAAATAAAAAGTGAAAACGATTGTTAACAGATTTGGCTGTATCTTGTGATTCTCTCTACAATCGTAATCGGATTATTAGAGTCAGTAACCAAACTTCATAATGTTTGATTGGGACATGAAACAGAATACCAAGATATTTGTATATGTAATTTGTATAATAATCTGTATTTTATGTATGTATACGTATTCATATATATCTATAATTGTATATCTTGTTTATATCTCTAAATCTGTATTTTATATGTACACAGCGTATTTATATATATATATATATCTGTATATATTATATATGTAACTGTGTTTATATATTTGTTTTAAATTCTTAATTTTTGAGATTTAACAAGTAAAAAATATATTAATACTATTAATAATACTAATAATAATATTACTAAGAATAATATTATTGAATAAGAAATTAGCAATAATAAATGATAACTATTAATATGATAATATTAATACTAATAAAAATGATGAGTTTTAGTAACAATAATAATAACTAATCATAACAATAATTAAAGTTTTATCTTTAATCATTCTCATAATAATTTTTCTATTTAATATCTTTAATTAGATAGTCATAACTTTTTAATTAGAATTGTAACAATAATAATTAAATTAATATTATTAATTCTGATATTAATGTTAACAGTAATAATGAAAGTAATACCAATATTACTATAATAATTATATTTTTAATTTATAATTGTATTTAATAATAATTATACATAAAAATCATATTGGTTTATTTATAGATTCGAATTTAATTATTTTATATTTTGTTTTACATACTTAGTTTATATTATATTTTACTGTTTCTAATTATTATATGTCTTTACATTTATATAGGATATATACATATTTATTTACAAACAATAGTTCGTGAATCATCGGCATGGTCAATGGTCAAATATATACATGAACACAGTTCGAAGGTTTTGAAACTTTAACATTACAGACTTCGCTTATCGTATCGAACTTATGTAAAGATTAAGTTTAAATTTAGTCAGAAATTTCCGGATCATCACAATAATAATAATAATAATAATAATAATAATAATAATAATAATAATAATAATAATAATAATAATAATAATAATAATAATAATAATAATAATAATAATAATAATAATAATAATAATAATAATGATAATGATAATGATAATGATAATATGTAAAAGAATGATAATAATGATAATAATACTAGTAACTACCTTTAAGGTTTTTCTCAAAAGAATGCCTCAGGCAGGGCTCGAACCCGAGACCTCCCGCTAATGTGACAACACCCTAAACCACTCGTCCGTTTCATCTTTTCTGTTAAAATCCTAGATGCAAATTCAATTAACCCGACACTTCTGTTTTCTATTTCCTCTTATGATCATACTCATATCACCATTTTAATCTACTCATCATCATAGCTATATCTAACATAAAATCATCATCGTAATTGTTCTTCGTTTATTAATAACATCCTATATGTTAATTTACTAAAAGAAAATGGGTAACAAGTTGCAGAAATCAAACGGCATCATCACATTGTTTCGTCATAATCATCACCTCCATTCTTTGACGTAATACAAGTCACGATAACATCATCTTAATCGTTCATTACCCTTTTCGTTTACCATTTTATGTACGTAACCTATCATCTCGTCATCAACATAATAATATCATAGTTATCATTATATAGCATCAATACCATTTCCATCGCTATTTCATCATTACTATAACATCTATCATTCTTAAATCATCTATCTTATTACTCATCTACATCATTATATCGTGTGTCAATATCATCATCATCCTATCAAAATAATTGTTTCATAATCATAATTCTAATCCTATATCATATATTGTACGTATCATCATCTTCATCATTAAACTCTTTGTCGTCCTCGTTCATCATAACCAAATCACTTATCATCTTCATCATTTTCTATATCCAATCGATCATGGGTTTAAAAAAAAATATATATACGAAGCAATGAAACAGATTGATCAGGTAGTAGCTCGACATAATCCTTGTTGGGCCAGAAATATATATAGTTGGGCCTAAGCTAATCTTTGTTGGGCCTTAAATAACTAACGGGCTGAAAGGACATACACTGGACGATGCAGCAGCAGGCCAACAAGATTCTCGGACCAAGTAAATCCAAATGATCAAGAGCTGGCCCAGGACAAAATAAAAAGTCCAACAGAATAATATCCATGAATAATTTAAGAGGGTTCGGTTTATAAAGAGAATACAGAAACGAATATGGATTGAAAAGGTGGATTAAAGGTAACGAATAAAGAACATGGTTGGTGGGGTATGTGTCGGCCAACAAAAGAAGAGAAAGGAAGAAATAACGTGCAACAAGAAATTATTTAGAAACTAATATTAATAAAGAAGTGTTCTTGGATGCTAACGTGTGGCTGGCTTCGTAAGAGACAGAAACAGAAAAAAAATAAGCGTAGCAGGTACAGAATTTGAAGCTGTAGCAGGTAGTTTGATCGAAGAAGAGGAAAGAAAGAAGAGAAGGAGCTGTGGTGGCGTTCTTGGGTTTTGTTCGAGTCAGACGAAGCAGAAAAAAATAGTAGAAACTGTAACAGTGCTTCAGTTTGTTTTGGGTGTCGATTGAAAAGAAAAAAAAAATAATAATCGAAGTAGTTCACAGTTTAGCTAATTACGGTGGTTGTGGTTTGTGTTGTGTTGTATCGAACCAAAAAGATGGTTATGGGTTGATCAAAACAAAAAGTAACCAGGATGGTGTGCAGTAGTGATCGATATAGATTTAATGATTTTGGTTTGGCTTGATTGAAACGGAAAAATAGATGTGATTTTGTAGAAATTTTGTTGCAGATTGATGAATATCGAAGGGTGGTTGTGTGGGTTTGGAAACTATACAAAAACAAAAGTACATACCAAGTGGGTTTAGTGATCTTTGGGCTGCTCCAACAGCAATTATATTCGAGCAGTAAAATAACTTCCACAGTGGTTGGTTAGGGTCGAATAATAATAGGATATGGTAGTATGTAAGTGATCAATCATGGTGTTTTCAAGGTGACAACAATTGTGGCTTCATGAAGAAAGAAAATTTTGAAGGGAGGTAGTGATAGTTGTAGATAATGGTGGTTGCAACACACAATGGCACGCGGCTGTGGTGATCTCCGGGGTGGTGGTGATCCATTGGTGGTTCAAGGTGTTCATGGAGATGGTGTTGTTATAGATTGTAAGGTGTAGTGGTTATATATCTATATCTCATGTATGTAAGTAGTATGTATATAGATAGAGTTAGATAATAGATTGGTCGGAGGAATAAAAAACAATAATAATACTTAATAATAACATAAACATAAAATATTCTAACTCAATCATAGCACAGTAATTTCATTAATCAATTAGGCACAGTAATTTAAAAAGCAATTGAAATTTGAAATAGGTAGCAGCCGTCTTTTTGGAGTCTTCTTCAACAGATACTAATTCACGGGTAAAATGATATGCAAGTGGGTGTTGAAAAGTGAGGCTTAATTTGCTTAGTAGATGATTCTCAAACAGAAAGTGATAGTAGTTGTAGTTTTAAATTGATAAAGGTACATATATAATAAGATGAATAATATCATTAAATCAATAAGGACGTGTGCAAGCTGTCTCATTCGAATTTATTCTACCGACATTTTTAATACGCTTGATATATCGTACTCCGTTGTTAATCAGTGGCGGATAAAAGTCTTTGGAAAATCTCACACTTTTACAATGAATATAGATATTTATTTAGTCATTAAGGTATAAAAATTTGGTCATTAATTAGTTACAATTATTAAATAAATATTAAATTAATTATTAACTCCCAACCCCAAGTAAAAATACTAAATGTTAAAACCAATCTAATAGATTCTAATTATATTTTTAACAAAGCTATGATTCATATAACTTATTTTCGGATCACCGTTTATTTTAAAATCATATTCGCTTGAATTTAAGTTGCTTAATATCATTCGAAACATCAACGAGTATTACAATCAATTAATAAATATATTCAATAAACTTTTATATCTAAATATAGATTCATTTTAAATAATAAATTTTATTGTATCTTATATTATTTTATTTAACAAAATTAATTCTAATAACCAAATGATATAATATTTTAAATTATATTTCGAATTAAAAAAAATATATTTATATTTTAAATATCAATATATCTACTTACAAATAGTTGTTCGTGAATCGTCGGGAATAGTCAAAGGGTAATTGAATGCACAATAAAAGTTCAAGATTTTAAGATTCAATTAAATAGCTTTTGCTCCTCATGTCGAAACCATATAAAATTAAGTTTAAATTTGGTCGGAAATTTCTTGGTCACTACAGTACCTACCCGTTAAAGAAATTTCGTCCTGAAATTTGATTGGGATGGTCATGAATGACAATAAGTATGTTTTCATGACTCATATGAGTTGATAAATAGAGTTTTATCACCATTTAGTAATAAGGATAAAACAATTTGATTTTGTGAAGGGTACGAGTGAAACTATCACCAAAGGGTGAAATGAGTAGATATAGATTTGTCATATCTTTTGACGTAGATATGATTGATTTCTAAGTTCAAGAGATTTGGAGAAAATCTTCGTGATAAGATTTGATTCTTCGGTAATCAAGGAAATTAGGATCCGCTTTTAATGTGATCTTCTGTTTTGATTGCTCTGTCGGATATTTTACTATAAATCCACCCCCATCGTTTCCTTAAAACTCACACCTTCTATTCTTACTCCCTCAACTCATACTTTAAAGCATTCATTAATATGCTCCATCCAGTACTGATTCTTGATATACTCCTAACTTTCATATCTATCATTCTTCTTTTTCATTTACCGCCGGAGGATTTTATTTATTTTTACTATTACCTTGGGGTTATAGTAATTTTAATTCTCCCGTGCCTTTACGTGGCAATACGTATTGATATGCACGGTTTGTAATTTATGTGTTGTTGTCGAGCTTTATATTTTCTTTTATATTCAGGAGTTCCATACTTTTGTCTCCTCTTCCCGACTTCAAGTCAAGCTAATAATGGTCCAGAATTCGTAGGTATGGATTTTGAAATGAACATAGTTAATGTTCTATGAAAGAAATCGTAACGGCACGATCTTGATTTGGTAAATTACTAGAATATCCAGAAAGATAGAACTATCAAGAAGATATGTTCTTAATATGTTTGAAGATTGAATAGAATGCAAGAGTCGTGTAAATGGCACATGATGATGGTACTGAGAATCATCACGTTCCATTAGAAACTCAACATGAATTACTGTAATATAATCACGTTGATCAAGTGTCATTATATTATGCTAACTCATGCATCAGTTCCCAACACTACTTCAAAAACATTCATATTTTAAGTTCAAATTTTTTTCAGAATTTAGAAACTAAAACAGTTTCCTTTCTGATATAACACTGATATCGCGAAAAGATAAATGATTTTAGATAAGAATAGTTATTAAAATTTCTTCAGAAATATGGAGGATATTTATAATGAAAGATACGATGATATCTTAGAATTTCTAATATCGTAAGATGATGAAGAAGGTTTGTTCGCAAGGGTTTGGAGTCAGAAGCAAGGTATTCGCTAAAGATTTCATCAGAAACAGAATCATCAGGATTCTTAATGTACAAGTTTAGTCCTTGTGATTTGTTCACAGTCTCCTTCATAATTTCGCATAATCTTTTGGTACTAAATTTTCTATTGAGCTTTTCCAACACTCCATTCTTTATCATCATACATTCGATTATTAAGGTCGTTTCCAGTTTGCTGCTTCCTCGGCATTCTTGACATTCTGAGTATTAATTCGTAGGCTGGGTGCTTATCAGAATTTCAGAATGGAAGATCATAATTCTAAGAGATAAATGTTATATGTATACATATAACTGTTGATGTAGGTGAAAGGACCCGTTCATATACATTATAAACGATTCACAATAGTTGATTACATTGCGAGGTATTTGACCTATATATGATATATTTTACAAACATTGCATTCGTTTTTAAAAGACAATCTTTCTTTACATCAAAAATTGACAGGCATGCATACCATTTCATAATATCCACTATCCAACTATAAATTGATTTAATAATAATCTTTGATGAACTCAATGACTCGAATGCAACGTTCTTCGAAATATGCTATGAAAGACTCCAAGTAATATCTTTAAAATGAGCAAATGCACAGCGGAAGATTTCTTTAACACCTGAGAATAAACATGCTTTAAAGTGTCAACCAAAAGGTTGGTGAGTTCATTAGTTTATCATAATCATTTATTTCCATCATTTTAATAGACCACAAGAATTTCATTTCCAGTTCTCATAAATATACGTCCCATGCATAGAGACAAAAAATAATCATTCATATGGTGAACACCTGGTGTGAAGACCCGTCCTAATCCATCCGGACGAAGTCCATATCGATTATAAACGATTCACAACAGTTGATTACATCGCGAGGTGCTTGACCTCTATATGATACATTTTACAAACATTGCATTCGTTTTTGAAAAGACAAACTTTCATTACATCGAAAGTTGACAGGCATGCATACCATTTCATAATATATCCAACTATAATTGACTTGATAATAATCTTGATGAACTCGACGACTCGAATGCAACGTCTTTTGAAATATGCCATGAATGACTCCAAGTAATATCTATAAAATGAGCAAATACACAGCGGAAGATTTCTTTCGTACCTGAGAATAAACATGCTTTAAAGTGTCAACCAAAAGGTTGGTGAGTTCATTAGTTTAACTTAAACAATCGTTTCCATCATTTTAATAGACCACAAGATTTCAGATTTCCATTTCTCATAAACATACGTCCCATGCATAGAGACAAAAATATCATTCATATGGATTGAACACCTGGTAACCGACATTAACAATATGCATATATAAGAATATCCCCATCATTCCGGGATCCTCCTTCGGACATGATATAAATTTCGAAGTACTAAAACATCCGGTACTTTGGATGGGGCTTGTTGGGCCCGATAGATCTATCTTTAGGATTCGCGTCAATTAGGGTGTCTGTTCCCTAATTCTTAGATTACCAGACTTAATAAAAAGGGGCATATTCAACTTCGATAATCCAACCATAGAATGTAGTTTCACGTACTTGTGTCAATTTCGTAAAACAGTTATAAAAGTTGCGCATGTATTCTCAGCCCAAAAATATAAAGGGTAAAAAGGCAAATGAAACTCACGATACTGTATTTTGTAGTAAAAATACATATGACGTCATTGAACAATGCAGGGTTGGCCTCGGATTCACGAACCTATATCAATTGTGTATATATTAATACGTATAATGTAAGTTACAAAATTTCATTTATTAATATGTATTATTTATATATTATAGTTTTGTAGAATTTATTCTAACCTTTATTTTAAAACGTATACTTATATTATATTTTAAGTTATATTTTATATATATATCGATTTTATGTATATATCTATAATGATTTACGTTTATATAAATAGTGACATTAATATATTTATATACATATATTTGTGGTTAGTATTGTATTTATGAAATTTTATTAGTTTGTTATGTGAATTATTAATACAATCCTAGTATATACCATAAGTATATATATAGTGTACAAAAGATTTATTTGTTAAAATAATAATTTAGATAATAATGATTTACTAATAATAATAATAATTTTATTAATAATGATAATACTAATAGCAAAAAAAATGAAAATGATAACTGTTAATGATACTAATAATAATAACTCTAAAATAATATTAATACTAATACCATACTTATGTTAATAATAAGGGTTCTAATATTTATAAAATGATAAATGATAATCATAATAATACTAGTAAATATTAATGATGATACTGATAAATATGATATTATTAATTGTAAATGTACTGATGATACTATTATTTATAAACCGGTACAAATTCTAATATTGATGATAATAATATATTTTTATTTCCTTCATAATAATAATAATGATAATCATAATCATAATCCTAATGATGATAAAATACTAAAATGATAAGTTTATTACTAATAATAATATTATTAATACCTATCATAATAATAATAGTAATGTCTATAATACTTTCAAATATGATAACAAGTATGATACTAATAATAACAATAACAATAACAATCAAAACAATCACAATAATAATAATAATACTAATAATAATTAATATATAATAACAATAAAAAAATTAGAAAAGAAAACTACCTCACATGAAAAGAGTTTCAAAAAAAAAAGAAACTACCGTCCTCTGGACTCGATCTCGTGACCACATGCTCACACGCAAACACTCTCGACCATCCCACCAATTCTGATTCTCTGTACTAATATCGAATTTAAATTTTATATATAAACTGTTTTTCTTCTATTCCTCTTCTTCTCCACAAGTCTCATGGATTCAACAAAACATCAATAACCAAAAAAAAATAAAAAATCGGGGTTCCCTTTAAAGCTTCAAAACATTACAGAAAAAAAAATAATTTGGGTTCTAAAATAAAAAAAAAAAAACACTAAGGCCTACTGCAGCGTCGGTTCTTGGAACAAAACAAAAAAAATTGATTTCGTAATAGATAACATTATAGATAATGTTTATAACACGAAATAGTTTTCTAAACATGTATAAAAACTACTGGAATCGTCAATTTGATCAGAAACATATACACGAACGCGAATTTGTCTCAAGAACAATTGTTGACTTTTTTTAAACTAAACTTTGACTTCAAAATTCAAGATCGATATAAAGATTTGAGAGTTGAGATTTTGCAGATAGATTCAAAGAAAGATTTCTAACCTTTCTGCATTTTTAGATTTTGAAACTTTATTCGAAATTGAATTAAGAGAAAAAAAAATTGGAGCGTGCAGAGAAGAAGAAAACAAAAATATCGCTGTGCTCTTTAATCCCATTGGATTTCCTTTTTATTTGATTTGCAATTATACATAATCATGTTGTAATAATAGAGATCGGTTGATAAAAAATGGAGAAAATGTCAACACAGGTTCACGAGTTGGGAGCAGGAAAGAAACAAAAAAAATAATAATAATAGAGATAAAGGATACAGAGGTCAAGCGTATAATATAGATCCCTACTGCTTTTTTTTAATTAATAATAATAATATATAATAACAATACTATTAATATCTAATAATATTAATAAAATTAATAATAATGATAAATATAATATTAATGATAATAATAATTGTAAAAATGATAATAATAATAATAATAATAATAATACCATACTAATTATGATAATATTAATATTTTATCGATAATAATAATATTAGTAATAATAATCTAATTTATACATCCAATTTCATCTTTATATGATATAAAGTGATATTATGAATACAAATATTGATATTTGACGATACAAATAACATTACTACAACAACTATATTTGTATTTAAATTTAATTTATTAATATCATCTATTATTATGTAATATTTAATAATTATGTAATATGTATTGTAACATATACTGAATATTATATATTTATGCATTTTAATAATAATATATTATAATATTTATTTACATACTAATTATATTATGCTTATGTATGTAATTATGAAAAATATAAATGTTTTATATATGTAAGTATTATATATATTTATTAAAATAGTACATTATTTCATCATAGATATATTATAAATTTCTACATATACATAATATAATAATTATGTATAAAATCATATATATATATATACATAAATATAACTATATATAAAATCATGTTTTAAATGTTGAGTAGATGATTAATTATGTATATTAAACAATTAACTACAAAGTATAACATTGTACATTTAATATTTTGATAACGTTGGTAAAATATGTTTGAATCATTTATATACAATATACTATATATATTCAAAATGAAAATCTTTAGTTATTAAATGTTATCTTTTATAATAACAAAATTACTTAATAGTTCATTAATACTAATATAATTAGTTTTATATATAATTATTTATATTTACATTCTTAGTTACAATTAAAGGTTCGTGAATCGTCGGAAATAGTTAAAGGTCAAATGTTATCATGAAATAGTTCAAACATAATGAGACTCGGTTTAATAGACTTTGCTTATCGAGTCGAATCATATAAGATTATGTTTAAATTTGGTCGGAAATTCCCGGGTCATCACAGTACCTACCCGTTAAAGAAATTTCGTCCCGAAATTTGAGTGAGGTCGTCATAGCTAACAATAAATATGTTTTCCTGACGAATATGAGTTGATAACTTGAGTTTTATCATCATTGAGTAATATTGATAAAAATAATTCGATTATTCGAAGAGTGCGAATGAAGCTATTCACAAAAGGATGAAATGAGAAACAAAGATTTGTTTTTAACTTTTGACGTAGTCAGGTTTGAATTTAGAAAATAAGGCGCGTCTTAACTTTTGACATTGCCTTGGTTGAATTCCGGAATTTAAGGGATTTAAAGAAAATCTTGAAGATCTATAAAATCTGATTCTTCGGGATTTATGGAAATTAAGATCTCTTTAATTAAATACGGTGATCTGCCCCGATTACTACGTCTGATATTTCCAGTATAAATTAAGCTCTTCCTTTCCATTATTCTCACCATTCTTATACTTTCTTTCTTAGTTCATACATCCAAAAGATTCTGAAAATGATTAATCCAGTTCTGATCCTTGTCCTCATCCTTACTATCGCAACAATCATTCTCCTTTTCCAACTTCCACCAGAGGAATCTGCTTTCTTCTACTTCGCCCTCGGGATTATAATGTTTTTAATTCTCCCGTGTCTTTATGTTGCGATAAACATTGATATACACGGTTTGTAATTTATGTGTTGTTATCGGACTTTATATTCTCCCTTATATTTCAAAGCTCTATGCTTTTGTTTTCTCTTCCCGACTTCAAGTCAAGCGAATAATGGTCCAGAATTTATAGATATAGAGTTTCGAATGATTATAATGTTCTAAGCATGAAGGAACGTGATAGCACGATTTGATTTTCAAATTTATCAACATCACGGAAGATAGAACCATCAAGAATACATTTTCTTGATTTGTTACGGAGTTAAGTAGGATGAAAGAGTTATGTAACATGGCACATGATGACGTTATGATCTGTGAATCATCACGTTTCATTTAGAAACTCAGCATGACTTACTGTAATATAATCACGTTGATCAAGTGTCATTATATTATACTAACTCATGCATTAGTTCCCATCATTACTACAATAACATTCATATTTTAAGCTTGAAAATTTACAGAATATAGAAACTAACAGTTTCTATATGATGTAATACTGATAGCACGAAAAGATTAATGATTTCAGATAAGAATAGTTATAAAAATATCTCCAGAAATATGGAGGATATTTATAATGAAAGGTACGATAATATCTCAGAATATCTAAGATCATAGGATGATAGAAACTATTGTCTGCAAGGGTTTAGAGTAAGGAGCAAGTTATTCACTATAGACTTTAGCAGACATTGAATTATTTGGATTCTTTGAAGTCAAACTTATTCTTTGTGATTTATCCACGGCTTTCTTCATAGTTTCGCATAATCTGCTTTTCGGTACTATATTTTCTATTGAATGTTTCCAATATATTGATACACAGGAAGCACGAAGAGGTATATAATTTCGGACGAGAATATTTATGAAAATATCCTCAGAAATATCAAAGATATTGATGATGATATTTTGGAATTTCTAAGTTCGACGGTTGATGGAGAAAGATTTTCCGAAAGATTTTAACATGACTTCGGAGCAAGATATTCTCTAAAGATTTCAACGGATCCAGAATTACCTGAATCCTTTGAATATAGGATTTGGTCCTTGTATTTGTCCTTGGTCTCCTTCATGGGTAACTCAATCTGTTTTTCAATACCCAATTTTCTATCGAGCGTTCCTAACACTCCTTTCTTTATCATCAAACTTTTGTCCGTTTAGACCATCTACCATTTTTCTGTTTCCTCTGCATTTAATGCTATGATATCTGAATCATCGGTTATTAATCCGAGGTGGTTTCAGGAGAATTGTGTTTTTAGATGATTAAACGCTGATGGTAATATGATGGAATATGAAAGGTTACCTGGTAACAATAAAAGAGCACGCGTATATATAAACGTTATAATAAGGTTGTTTCGTACGAAAAGTCGAAGTTGACTTGTTGGAGCTGTGACAAAATTGGCTAATTTTGAAAAGGGATCGCAAAGTTGTTTTTGTTAATAAATGCCAAAGGATCTGACGCGGCTACGTGTTGAACTTTTACACAATTGCCGAGAGTTTCTCAGGTGCATAACTATATGCATAAATCTTTCCTTCCGTAGATAAAGTGCGGTTGATTCATCCTATCGATTGAGGTGTTTTCAAGAATCATGAAAGGTTTGAACGCAGAATGTAATCGTGAACATACAAATGAGGTTTAAGACGAAATCAAGTGGCAAACTTGAAGAATTGTTTAATTTCATATGTTATATTCAATATTTTAATTCATTTTAATTGTCCAATGTTATTAGTCCACAGTCGATAGTCCACAGTTGACAGTGCAATCATTCATATATAGTTTAATATATAATATTTGAATTAATTAATACGTATCGTGACCCGTTTACATGTCTCAGACTCGATCACAACTCAAAGTATATATATTATTATAGAATCAACCTCAACCCTGTATAGAGAACTCGATCATTACTGCATATAGAGTGTCTATGGTGATTCCAAATAATATATATAGATGTGTCGATATGATATGTCAAAACCTTGTATACGTGTCCCGATATTTAAAGTGCGTAAAATAAATAACAGAAATTAAATGACGATAAATAAAGTGCGTAAAGTAAATAACAGAAATTAAATGACAATAAATAAAATTGCGAGAATATAAATTGCGATAAAATAAATTGCGATAAATAAATTACGATAAATAAATTGCGATAAATAAAATGTAATACGGAATTAACAGTTAGCTAGGAACAGTTAGCTAGGATTTTGTTAGCGTGGTTTCTTAATAAAATTTAATATTGTTAATTAGTCTGTTTCTAATCAATTTTTATTGTGTCCATTATTTCTTCATTATGCCACTTGTTGGATTCTGATAGGTCAAAATTCAAATATGAAATTGAATTTGAATAAAAATAGTTATTCTTTGGTGAACGGATAAGTATCCCGGTGGTTGTAAATAGGATAGTGAATAACTGTTGAATCAGATTCGAAGAATATACAGTGTAACTTATTAATGTGAAATTTAAATATTCCTCGGGTATTACCTACCCGTTAAAATATTTTTATTATTAACAGTTTGTACAAAAGAATTTTTAATTACAATCTTTATGAAAACATATATACATATATATTTTCTTCAGATGTAATCATGAATTTAATGAGTTAACATGATATTAAACTCATTTAGTTTTCAGTTGGAACTAGAATAAATAATCTCTAAAACATTAGAGATTACATAATCACCATGTCGAACGAAGATAACTGATGTAGAATGTCATGTAGAATGATGATTATACTCGAGGTATAGATTGAGATGTTGAGGCATGTGATATTGAAATTTGGGTTGTTGGTGGTACTGTTGGTGCCGGTGATTTGGATGAAGCTGGTACGTTTTGCACCATATTTTCCAAGACTACAACTTATGCGCGAAGTTCGTTAACTTCTTCTATTACACCGGGATGATTGTCGGTTCGGACGAGCGGATGAATGAGGTTTAGAATCTGAGATAGTATATGATCGTGATGAGATACTTTGGAAATGAGAGAGAAAATGGTGTCTCGAACAGGTTCGCCGGTAAACGTTTTAGGTTCATTGTCAAGAGGTGAATTTGGTTAGTGGAAATGATCGCCTTCTTCGCGTTTCCATTGATTAAGTCGACTACGAACCCATCTCCAATTCATTCAGAATAGATGATGGCTAATTGATCGATTCATTCCGGTTACTCTGCTTTCGGAGCTCGAGTGGAAATCCATATCGAAATAGCTGTCGGAATAACTATCGAAATAGCTATCGAAATCTGATGGACTCGAACTGGTTGAGGGATTCATCTCGTACGATCAGATGAAGGATTTTCGATAAGAAATAGATTATAGGATGTAGATTAGTACCCTGCAATACATAATTTACATATGCATATATAATACTAAAATCCCATAAGCTATGGAGGAATCTACGGAAGCTGTCAGGCAAAGGTAACAATAACAGATACGCTAAGATATGAATTTAACTATACACTGTCTATGCAATAAAGGCAGTAAGACGTGTCTTAGACTTTAAGGATGATAAGCAAATAATTTTTCGACACTAAATGATAAGCAAAACTTTTGACATGTAAACACGGTCGAAGTCCAGACTCATTAATGCATTCTAACGACTATCAGTTAGACTCACTAATGCAAGACCTGGTTCGCTAAGACCACCGCTCTGATACCAACTGTGAAGACCCGTCCTAATCCATCCGGACGAAGTCCATATCGATTATAAACGATTCACAACAGTTGATTACATCGCGAGGTACTTGACCTCTATATGATACATTTTACAAACATTGCATTCGTTTTTGAAAAGACAAACTTTCATTACATCGAAAGTTGACAGGCATGCATACCATTTCATAATATATCCAACTATAATTGACTTGATAATAATCTTGATGAACTCGACGACTCGAATGCAACGTCTTTTGAAATATGCCATGAATGACTCCAAGTAATATCTATAAAATGAGCAAATACACAGCGGAAGATTTCTTTCGTACCTGAGAATAAACATGCTTTAAAGTGTCAACCAAAAGGTTGGTGAGTTCATTAGTTTAACTTAAACAATCGTTTCCATCATTTTAATAGACCACAAGATTTCAGATTTCCATTTCTCATAAACATACGTCCCATGCATAGAGACAAAAATATCATTCATATGGATTGAACACCTGGTAACCGACATTAACAATATGCATATATAAGAATATCCCCATCATTCCGGGATCCTCCTTCGGACATGATATAAATTTCGAAGTACTAAAACATCCGGTACTTTGGATGGGGCTTGTTGGGCCCGATAGATCTATCTTTAGGATTCGCGTCAATTAGGGTGTCTGTTCCCTAATTCTTAGATTACCAGACTTAATAAAAAGGGGCATATTCGACTTCGATAATCCAACCATAGAATGTAGTTTCACGTACTTGTGTCAATTTCGTAAAACAGTTATAAAAGTTGCGCATGTATTCTCAGCCCAAAAATATAAAGGGTAAAAAGGCAAATGAAACTCACGATACTGTATTTTGTAGTAAAAATACATATGACGTCATTGAACAATGCAGGGTTGGCCTCGGATTCACGAACCTATATCAATTGTGTATATATTAATACGTATAATGTAAGTTACAAAATTTCATTTATTAATATGTATTATTTATATATTATAGTTTTGTAGAATTTATTCTAACCTTTATTTTAAAACGTATACTTATATTATATTTTAAGTTATATTTTATATATATATATATCGATTTTATGTATATATCTATAATGATTTACGTTTATATAAATAGTGACATTAATATATTTATATACATATATTTGTGGTTAGTATTGTATTTATGAAATTTTATTAGTTTGTTATGTGAATTATTAATACAATCCTAGTATATACCATAAGTATATATATAGTGTACAAAAGATTTATTTGTTAAAATAATAATTTAGATAATAATGAGTTACTAATAATAATAATAATTTTATTAATAATGATAATACTAATAGCAAAAAAAATGAAAATGATAACTGTTAATGATACTAATAATAATAACTCTAAAATAATATTAATACTAATACCATACTTATGTTAATAATAAGGGTTCTAATATTTATAAAATGATAAATGATAATCATAATAATACTAGTAAATATTAATGATGATACTGATAAATATGATATTATTAATTGTAAATGTACTGATGATACTATTATTTATAAACCGGTACAAATTCTAATATTGATGATAATAATATATTTTTATTTCCTTCATAATAATAATAATGATAATCATAATCATAATCCTAATGATGATAAAATACTAAAATGATAAGTTTATTACTAATAATAATATTATTAATACCTATCATAATAATAATAGTAATGTCTATAATACTTTCAAATATGATAACAAGTATGATACTAATAATAACAATAACAATAACAATCAAAACAATCACAATAATAATAATAATACTAATAATAATTAATATATAATAACAATAAAAAAATTAGAAAAGAAAACTACCTCACATGAAAAGAGTTTCAAAAAAAAAAAGAAACTACCGTCCTCTGGACTCGATCTCGTGACCACATGCTCACACGCAAACACTCTCGACCATCCCACCAATTTTGATTCTCTGTACTAATATCGAATTTAAATTTTATATATAAACTGTTTTTCTTCTATTCCTCTTCTTCTCCACAAGTCTCATGGATTCAACAAAACATCAATAACCAAAAAAAAATAAAAAAATCGGGGTTCCCTTTAAAGCTTCAAAACATTACAGAAAAAAAAATAATTTGGGTTCTAAAATAAAAAAAAAAAAACACTAAGGCCTACTGCAGCGTCGGTTCTTGGAACAAAACAAAAAAAATTGATTTCGTAATAGATAACATTATAGATAATGTTTATAACACGAAATAGTTTTCTAAACATGTATAAAAACTACTGGAATCGTCAATTTGATCAGAAACATATACACGAACGCGAATTTGTCTCAAGAACAATTGTTGACTTTTTTTAAACTAAACTTTGACTTCAAAATTCAAGATCGATATAAAGATTTGAGAGTTGAGATTTTGCAGATAGATTCAAAGAAAGATTTCTAACCTTTCTGCATTTTTAGATTTTGAAACTTTATTCGAAATTGAATTAAGAGAAAAAAAAATTGGAGCGTGCAGAGAAGAAGAAAACAAAAATATCGCTGTGCTCTTTAATCCCATTGGATTTCCTTTTTATTTGATTTGCAATTATACATAATCATGTTGTAATAATAGAGATCGGTTGATAAAAAATGGAGAAAATGTCAACACAGGTTCACGAGTTGGGAGCAGGAAAGAAACAAAAAAAATAATAATAATAGAGATAAAGGATACAGAGGTCAAGCGTATAATATAGATCCCTACTGCTTTTTTTTTAATTAATAATAATAATATATAATAACAATACTATTAATATCTAATAATATTAATAAAATTAATAATAATGATAAATATAATATTAATGATAATAATAATTGTAAAAATGATAATAATAATAATAATAATAATAATACCATACTAATTATGATAATATTAATATTTTATCGATAATAATAATATTAGTAATAATAATCTAATTTATACATCCAATTTCATCTTTATATGATATAAAGTGATATTATGAATACAAATATTGATATTTGACGATACAAATAACATTACTACAACAACTATATTTGTATTTAAATTTAATTTATTAATATCATCTATTATTATGTAATATTTAATAATTATGTAATATGTATTGTAACATATACTGAATATTATATATTTATGCATTTTAATATAAATATATTATAATATTTATTTACATACTAATTATATTATACTTATGTATGTAATTATGAAAAATATAAATGTTTTATATATGTAAGTATTATATATATTTATTAAAATAGTACATTATTTCATCATAGATATATTATAAATTTCTACATATACATAATATAATAATTATGTATAAAATCATATATATATATATATATATATATATATATATATATAGTTATATTTATGTATATATGTATACTACCATATATATAAAATCATGTTTTAAATGTTGAGTAGATGATTAATTATGTATATTAAACAATTAACTACAAAGTATAACATTGTACATTTAATATTTTGATAACGTTGGTAAAATATGTTTGAATCATTTATATACAATATACTATATATATTCAAAATGAAAATCTTTAGTTATTAAATGTTATCTTTTATAATAACAAAATTACTTAATAGTTCATTAATACTAATATAATTAGTTTTATATATAATTATTTATATTTACATTCTTAGTTACAATTAAAGGTTCGTGAATCGTCGGAAATAGTTAAAGGTCAAATGTTATCATGAAATAGTTCAAACATAATGAGACTCGGTTTAATAGACTTTGCTTATCGAGTCGAATCATATAAGATTATGTTTAAATTTGGTCGGAAATTCCCGGGTCATCACACCTGGTAACCGACATTAACTAGATACATATAAGAATATCCCCTATCATTCCGGGATCCTCCTTCGGACATGATATAATTTCGAAGTACTAAAGCATCTGGTACTTTGGATGGGGTTTGTTAGGCCCAATAGATCTATCTTTAGGATTCGCGTCAATTAGGGTGTCTGTTCCCTAATTCTTAGATTACCAGACTTAATAAAAAGGGGCATATTCGATTTCGATAATTCAACCATAGAATGTAGTTTCACGTACTTGTGTCTATTTCGTAAAACATTTATAAAAGTTGCGCATGTATTCTCAGCCCAAAAATATAAAGGGTAAAAAGGCAAATGAAACTCACCATACTGTATTTCGTAGTAAAAATACATATAACGTCATTGAACAAGTGCAAGGTTGGCCTCGGATTCACGAACCTAAATTAATTATATATATTTATGTGTTGGTCAATATTTGTCTAACAAATTAGGTCAAGTCATAGTGTACCACAATCCTAATGCTCGAGACTAATATGCAAAAGTCAACAAAAGTAAATTTGACTCAAAATAATTTCCAAAAATTTATACATGATTAATATATAGTTTAAATATCGTCGTTTTATATTTTTAAATATTTTTAAAAGATTTATTAGAGTAAATAATATAATTTATTTATTAATAAATAAAATTTTATATTATATTTATATAATAAAATATACTTTTATATATATTAAGTAATAAAATTTATAGGGTTCATTTAATATTATAAAGATAATATGATACGTATTATTAAAGTAAGTTATTACACGTAGTAAAATATGTTTGTATCAAATATTTATTTGATAAAATAATATCTATAATGATAGTAAGTAAAAGTTGTATTATTTTGTAATAATAATTATTATTATAAAAATATCAATATTTATAATTACTAAGATGACATTATGATAAAACGATAATTCTAATTATGATAACTTTAATATTTACGATAATTTTTAATAGTATCTTTAAAATAATAATTCTATTTAAAATAATAATAATAATAATGATATTTTATAGTAACAATGACATTTCTATTAAAATGATAATTTTTGTTAAAATGATAGTTTTAATACTAACGATAATTTTAATAATAATAGTAATGATAAAAATAATAAGAACGATAATTTTATCTAAATTAATATCTTATAATATTTTAATTTCATCATGATACTCTTACCCATTATTTCCTAATCGTTTCGTTTAATAGCTTTTAATCATCTTTTATATCGTGTTCGTAATAATGATAATAATAGTAATCAAAATAATTAGGTGTTACAAATATTTGTTTTAATTACACTAATATTAATAATGATAGTTACTATAACATTATTAACGATAATACTAATAATTATCTTAATGATAATATAGTAATAATAATAATAACAATAACAATAACCATTTTTAAATAATGATATATATATTAATAATGATAATAATAATAATAATACCAATAATAATAATAATAATAATAATAATAATAATAATAATAATAATAATAATAATAATAATAATAATAATAATTAGATAATAATAATAATACTAATTATAACTTTAACGATAGTAATAATAAAAAAAATAACAATTTTTAATGATAAATCCTTTTACTAATAAAGATAATAATAATAATAATAATAATAATAATAAGAAAAAACTAGAACGACGATAATAACGACGATAATAATAATCATTTTTAATAATAATACAAAAATTCGATGGACTATAACTTCAAATCCGTTCATCGAAATCATTCGATATCTAAATGAAAAGTTCTTAATTTTTCGCTAGCTTTCCAACGACATGCATATCTTATACCTTATCTCAGTCGCATATATAACTAATTCAGGATTCAACATAACCTAACTAAAGGCAATATCAAAAGTACAAACATGCATAATCCTATATACTCGAGCACTAGTCAGGGATACACTATTAGTATGTAAAAGTTAAATTATGAGTACTCACGTATCAATATTGAGATTCAATATTGCAGGAAAGGTACGGAGACGCAACGGAGATGATAAACACTATATTGACCTCACGAGCATACCCATGAACCATACCAATCACCTCCATAGCTATAACCCATAATTTCCTTAATCCAATCCCACTCGAAAAACAATTTCGAAATCACTCGGACAGCACTCTGACGTAATATTTTATGTATACTAATAATATCTTGAAATAATACGGAGTAAATATATATATGTAAATCGATTGAGAGAGTTTAGAGAAAAATATTTTCAAGTTTCTATGAAATAATGAAACCTGTTGAATTCTATTTATAATAGATTTTTGAATTATTAAAGTGAATTATTAAAGTGAATTATTAAAGTATGAATTATTAAAGTGAATTATTAAAGTATGAATTATTAAAGTATGAATTATTAAAGTGAATTATTAAAGTATGAATTATTAAAGTGAATTATTAAAGTATGAATTATTAAAGTGAATTATTAAAGTATGAATTATTAAAGTGAATTATTAAAGTTAAAGTAAAATAAAAATAAAGTAAAGGTAAAGTTTAAGTATAGTAAAAGTATAAAACTATGTACGTATAATACGCGTATAAATATATATAATATTAATTTAAATCGTTATATATATTTAATAAAATAAAATATAAATATCGTTATCTTTATCATACTGGTTAAGTAATGAGTTGTCAAAAGTGGTTCTAGATATTTATAAAAGTTATATACGTTTTAATAATAAAGTTCTTTTTAAACTGAAAACGTTTTTGTACGTTTGAAACTAAATCAAATAAATATAATAATTTTGTTTTCCAAAACCAAATATATTTTTAAGAATCATTTTGTTTAAAGGTTAAAATAATGGAAATCGTTATATCATAAAATGTTTTAAAAAAGTAGAATCATATATATTCATAATAGGTTTTAAGTTTTTAAATTACAGTTTGTTGGTGAAGCATGGGATAAAGTTCAAAGGTTAAATAAACGTATGAAATCATCTTAATGAAAAATGTCGAGTTACTTAACTTGTCGATATCCAACATCTAAGTTATTTACACTTCACGTTCTTACTTATAAATCACTTTACCATTTTCCGAATGTTGTCAAAAAGAATAGATTTCTTAAATCACAGTGGACCTCATAACATAGACCCGTAATCATATCATAATGTATCTGATAAATCAACAATTTGATATTATCTTCTAATTCCATCGATAAACATATTGAAACAAATACGATCATGTAAAGTATTATACGTTTAATACTTTATTAATATTCTCAAGTTATAATATATATATATACATATATATACATATTTATTTATATATAACGGTTCGTGAATCGTCTGAATTTGGTCGAGGTTATAATGAATGTATGAACACAATTTAAAATTCTTGAGATTTAACTTAACAAACTTTGCTTATCGTGTCGGAATAATATAAAGATAAAGTTTAAATTTGATTGGAAATTTCCGGGTTGTCACAGTACCTACCCGTTAAAGAAATTTCGTCCCGAAATTTGAGTGGAAAGGTCGTGAATGATAATAAGTATGTTTTCATGATGCATACAGGCTGAAAATTAGAGTTTTATCATCAGCGAATAATTTGGATAAACAATCCATTTATATGAAGAGTACGAATGAAGCTAACATAGAAGAGTGAAATGAGTAAGTGTAGATTCATCTTATCATTTGACGTAGATATGATTGATTTCCAGATTTCAAGGGATTTGAAGAAAATCTTTGTAATAAGATTTGATTCTCCGGTAACAAAAGGAATTAGGATCCGCTTTAAATGCGATCGTCCATTTTAATTGTTCTTTCGGAGATTTTCTTATAAATTCACCACCTTCTTTTTCTTACAACTCACACCTTCTGTTGATGCATTTTATGCAAGTCCCTAGACATCTACCCACGTCCATTGCAGGTACAACAGTTTACAGGCCACCATGATCGTTCGTTATTATCCTATTTGTGTTTGTATGTGGTTACAGCAACTGCAGGAACGAGATGTGGATGTTTGACTATGTTAGACTTAGTCAGACGTCCGAGTGAAGCCTCACTCGTACGGATGACAGGCTCATACGCACGGTTGATGCTGAGCTAAGTCACAATTACAATCTAAATGAGAAGACACGAGTGAGTGATCACCCGTACGGCTGATGAAGCCAACTCGTATGTGTGATGGATGAATCGTACGGGTGAGACAACAGCAGGGGTATATAAAGTCTTATGTTCTTCATTTTTAGGTTAAGCCTCTCATTTGTTACACACACTCAGATCTGGTGAGCTCCTCCGATTCTCTCTCAACCCAATCACCCAGGTGGTGAATAATAGCTCTAGGTGTTGATCTAATCACACTTGATTTAGTTGTGGTATGACTAAATTAATCACAAAAAGCTTAACCTATTCACTAGAGGGTTTGATTCACTTATTCTGTCATTGTGTGAGCTAAATCTGTTGATTTCTAAGTTCCTAGTCATGTTTCATCACCTTCTATTCTTTCCCCTTCAACTCATATTTTAAAGTATTCATCAATATGCTCCATCCAGTTCTGATTCTCGATATACTTATAACTTTCATATCAGTCATTCTTCTTTTTCATCTACCGCCGGAAGAATCTATTTACTTCTACTATACTCTTGGGTTTATAGTGTTTCTAGTTCTTCCGTGTCTTTATATTGCTATATGCATCGATATATATGGTTTATAATTTTTGATTTGTCGTTGGGCTTTATATCTTCCCTTATATTTCAAAGTCTCTGTTTCTATCTTCTATAATCATTGTCATCCACAGTTAATGCTCTCTTTTATTTGCTGCAATTTATACCCCAATTTCTATTTCGGAGTTTTGTCCTTTCGTTTCTTCTTCTTGCGATTAAGCACCGCTTGTAATGGTCCAGAATTTACAAATATGATTTTCGGAATGAACATTGTTAATGTTCTAGGAAGGAAATTGTGATGGCACGATCTCGACTTGTCAAATTACTAGAATACCTTGGAAAAGTCCGAATCATCAAGAAATATTTTCTTGATATTTTAGAGGTTAAATAGAATACAAGAGTCGTATAACATGGCACATGATGATGTTATGATCTGTGAATCATCACGTTCCATTTAGAAACTCAGCATGAATTACTGTAATATAATCACGTTGATCAAGTGTCATTATATTATACTAACTCATGCTTCAGTTTCCAACACTACTTCAAAAACATTCATATTTTAAACTCAAAGGTTTACAGAGTATAGGAACTAAACAGTTTCCTTTTTGATGTAATACAGATTGCGCAAAGAGATAAATGATTCCAGATAAGAATAGTTATGGAAATATCTTCAGAAATATGGAGGATATTTATAATGAAAGATACGATGATATCTTAGAATTTCTAATATCAGAGGATGATGAAGAATATTGTCTGTAAGGGTTTAGGGTCAGGAGCAAGGTATTTGTTAATGACTTCAGCAGACACTGAATCATTTGGATTCTTTGAAGGCAGGTTCAGTCTTTGTGATTTGTCCACAGCCTCCTTCATACTTTGCTCAATCCGTTTTCCAGTTCCAAAACTTCTCTATTTCTGAGCTTTGTTAATACACTAATCTTTATCATCAAACTTTTTACTGCTAAGGTCGTTTACAGTTTTTGTTGCTTCATCAGCATTTCGAGAACTAGTTCGCGGTTCAGAGTGTTTTTCAGAAACTTCACATTCGAAGTATGTAAGCCTTGGAAATAGACGTTATGTATAACTGTTGGCGTCAACATGCTGTGAGATTTCAAAATACTGATTGCTAACTCCCAATGATTCGTATGACAATTCTCGTTACAAGAGGCAGATGAGTAAATGATAAGGTTTCGATAAATATAAAGATTCTTCGGAATGCCCAAGATCAGTGAAGTTGTTGGTAAGTTTATTGCTAATGTGGTGGAATATGAAAGGTTCTCCGGTAACAAAAGGGTAATCACATATATCAAAATTATGATAAGGCTACTCCGAATGAAAAAATCGAAGTTGTCTTGCTGGAGCTGTGATATAATTTGCTACTTGCAAAGGAATTGCAAGGTTATTTTTGCTAATAAATGTCAAAAGATCTGACACAGATATGTGTTGAATTATGACTTTGGTTTCGAGAGCTTTTTAAGTACATAACTGTGGTTAATATGTGGTTGGATCATCATCTCGATTGCTCATTATTTGAAGTGTGTTCAGAGATTTTCGAAGGGTTTGAACATAGATTGTAATCGTTTGTATACATTTGATGTTCTAACACACTTTTGAAGTCAAAGTATAGCTTTGAAAGATGTAGGAATCTAAAAGTAATGGTACCGGTTATATCTCGAATTGAATTCTGAGATTTTAAAATCAGAATACGTAATTGGGTTTGAATGAGTATGGTTGTTTTGATTTCTATGAAAGAATGTATATTATTGTGAAAGTAGGAAGTATAATTGATAATTTGCTTAATCTGATTCGAAGAATGTAACATATTAATTGTGAATTTATATATATCTCTCGGGTATTACCTACCCGTTAAAAAAATTTTCACAATTAATATTTTGTACATAAGAATTTTATTACAGTCTTTATGAAAATATATATGTATATATTCTCCTCAGATGTAACATAGATTTTAATGAGTTAATACTAAATTAAACTCATTCGATTTACGGTTGGAACTAGAATTGAATAATTCCTTGAAGGTTTAGAGGTTACATAAGTATTTCTTCAATAATATTGAAATTATGAATCAATACTTCGTTATTTGTTGAGAAGTGATGTTGGTTTTCGTTAAATTCTTGTGAACTTCGCAAAGTACGAATGATGTTATCTGAAAAGTTTCGGTTACATCAATTATGAAGTGTAAAATCAAATATATACTTGATTTATTAGGAATTGGAATTTGTTGAATTGAGACAGAGATTGTAGTTAACGATGGTTAAGTCGCGGGTGAGGGACGTACATTATTGCATATTTGTAATATGAATTAACTGAGTAGTTAAGATTCACACACAATAGCTTAGCACGGAAAGATTTATTTTTTTATTTCAAAAAAAAAAAAAATATATATATATATATATATATATATATATATATAATTTCTTCAGAGAGAATGAGTTAATTCTTCATAACTTGTTGATACAATATACACGTTATTGATTCGTAATGATGTCCACAGTGATTCTTAAACTGACGGAGTTTGTGATGTTATAGGTGTTGTTGATTCAGATGTTGACTGTACTGACGATGCTGGTGACGTTGACGGTACTGTTGATGCTGTTGGTAAAACAAGTTTAACTTGTTAATCACACACCATTTTTGTCAGGGTTTCTACTCTTCTTTCTATCATTTTGGTTCGCTTAACTGATTTATGGTTAGGGCTAGATTAGATAATCTCTAAGACTTTAGAGATTATATAATCGCCGCGGAATGTTTCTCCAATGAAGTTATGAATTAATACTTCGTCAGTTATTGTTGTTGGTACTCCTTGGTATCTATGGTGCGTATGACGTTGATGCTCGTGGGACAGATTGTGAAGTTGAGGTTTACAACGCGGTTGTGGTTGGAGGTGGTAATGGTACTGTTGGCGTTGATGATGGTGGTACTGGTTATGCTGCTGGTGCTGCTGCTGGTGTTTGTAATCTCTGCACCATATTCTCCAAAGCCACTACCCGAGCGCGAAGTTCGTTGACTTCTTCTATTATTCCAGGATGATTGTCGGTCGGAACGAGCGGATAAATAAAATCTAGAATTTGATGTAGTATATAATCGTGACGAGATACCCTGGAAATGAGAGAGAAAATGGTGTCTCGAACAGGTTCGCCGGTAAGTGCTTCAGGTTCTTCGCCAAGAGGGCAATGTGGTGGATGGAAAGGATCGCCTTCTTCTTGTTTCCAATGATTGAGGAGGCTACGAACCCATCCCCAATTCCAGAATAGGTGATGACTGATTGGTTGATCCATTCCGGTCACACT